>NC_057737.1:16510757-16703252 GCF_004010195.1 Chiloscyllium plagiosum | reverse complement strand
TTCCACCTATCACATTTCCGACGCCCCTCCCCCAAGTCCCTCCTCCCTATCTTTTATCTTAGCCTGCTGGACCAACTTCCCTCATTCCTGAAGAAGGGCTAATGCCCGAAACGTCGATTCTCCTGTTCCCTAGATGCTGCCTGACCTGCTGCGCTTTTCCAGCAACACATTTCCATCTATTCATATTCTTCGCCTCAGAGCTAAGGGGGGTGAAAATCGGCATTACATCTAGTTTTCAATGTTCTTTTCAAGTCCTATAATGGTACTATAATGTATAATTAGAAGATAAATACACTTGTGAAAAATTACAATCTACTTCATCTGCTACATAGATTGTTGTGCTACACAATGTTGATGTGCTGCTTTTGAGAAGTCATGAGTAGTCAGGTATAAACTTTTCATTGCTAACTAGGGATAGGCAATAAGTACGAGCTTTATCAGTGACACCATATTCAAAGAATGACTTACTTTAAAACAAGCTTTTACACTGGTTTTTTTCTTACATTGTATCCGGGAAGAAAGGCGCTAACAAATTGGCTCCCAAAATCTAACTTATTAAGTTTGATTTTCTTTTGTAACAAAACTATAAGTTCATGAAAACAATAGTAGGAGGTGCTGAGACATCACTGTCACAGTTATCAGTCTTCTGGAATCTGAATGAAACAAGAGTCAGTGTAAAATTCACCACAAAGTTCTGAGTGTACTGTGAATAAGAAACAACATTACAATCCATGCTGGATGTGAGTCTTATGATCAAGTTCGGACTTGATTTTTGCTACTGGGACAGGATGTTTTGTGACTCACTGGTAAAAAGTACACCAAATGGCGCAATTTTCACTTCAGCAGGGGATTGGGTACAGGGGGTGGGGGCGGGACAGCTGGTGCGGTTGGGCTGGCCAACGCCAGAAGCAAAGTTTAGATGGCCACAGAGATGGGCGAGTACTGATTTGAGCTGCTTTGAAGGCCTCAATTGTCTGGAATGTTGCCACAATTGTTTCAGAACTTGTTAATATCTCTAACTCTCACCTCTCACACATTGTCACCCACCCCCAGGTCACCTCATATCTGTCATGCCCTCCAATACTAACTTAGTAACCACTTACCCTGTCTTTGCCATGGGCAGACCTCAAGACTGATGTGAACAAGAGATATAAATTTTTAACAATCTAATGCAGCTGTCCCTTGTACATAGTTTAAAACTCACATTCACACAACCTATTCAAAGCTTTTAAATGTCCTCAGTGGTTAAACTCTTCTGAAAAACAACTTGCACTCAGATTTCACAAAGACAGCTCTTTAAACTGTCAAATTGCTCGTGGAGAACCAAGATCATTGTAGCTTTTGAAACTCAGATAAGCCTTCATTATGAAATAGTAGCCGTTGGAGAGACTTCAGCAAAGTAACTCTATTGAAACTGCACAAACAAATGTAACTATTTTTTCCTAACCTAAAGCAGGTGACCTGCCAATCAAATAAACTGAATGACAACTGCAGCCTTTATAATTTTAAAGGTGGGGGGATTTTTTAAAAATCACATCATGGCAACCAAATAGATCTTAGCAGCCCTTCATGTACATTTAAATCTATTTTATCAATTTGTGACTCCTACACTGTAGGTCAAAGCCCTTGCAACAGCTAAAATGATGTCTATTTGAACTCGGCACTGAGTGTGGATTGAAGGTCACATCTAATCCAGACTGAATAGGGAAGACAGATTCTCTCCTCTGATGGATATTACAGAATCAGGTGGGTCTACATGACATAGGACAACCTTTTCTCCTCTGACTTCACTCTTCGATTATGTTGAAGTACCTACACTGTCAGTCTGTCTGCTTTTAGGACCTCTCTATTCTCACTGTCTCTTTTAACCAACCTGTCACCATTTCCAGGTCTCACACAGGTCTGCTACCAGTCTATCTGTTTCTGTGCCCTCTCTGCTCTTGTTATCTCTTTTAACCATATTCCTGAGTTCCACCCAGGTCTCTCCTGCTACTCTCAGCTCACCCTCACTCTTTCTTCTCCTCTCCTCTCAGTGATGCTGACTGCCTGTCTTTTGTTCCTCACCTTACCCACTCCTCTCTTATTTAACTCAATTTTCTTCTGATGTCAGGATGTAAAATGCATGCATGTTGTGGATTGAATTGCCGTTCCAATTTTGAATAGTAAAGTTTATTAATGTTTATTCCACACCATGGAACCTTGTGACTTTTAAAGAGTACCTCGATTTCACACTTTGTATGTATTTAAAAACAAAGCTACTGAACCCTAGCAAGGTTGTAACTTAAAATTGCTTCTGGGATCATAACAGATTCAATTCTGGATTAGTAGTTCAGTAACATATCCATGACATTGCTACACTTGTGGAATGAGGATATCTTTCCTCATTTATTTTGAACAGTGTTTCTGTTTATGGTCAGTGATATTGTCCTCTCTTTCTAAGTGGCGTTTCCATCAGTGGGAAACGGAAGGTGACATCAGTGTTGAAGAAACATCCTCAACTTATCCTAGTAGGATTTTTTAAAAGTAGGAAAGCCTGCTCAAGTAGCAATGTGCAGTAAGTACAAGGAGGCTAAAACACACAGGTCATCTTTCCACACCAATGCCAGTTGTGTCGTTGAATGGAGCAATATCCAAAATGGTAGCATCAGAAAGGCAGCAAGAGGAGGACTACACTACGTTTTCTCCACAAAATACATAAATAGAGGTTATCAGCAGAAACTAGGCCATCCCATCTAACCAGTCTGCAAAGGCAAGTTGTTGTAATCACATTTACTTATCCTGCTCCCATATTACTTCAATTACTCAATTAATCCACATATTTAATGTAATCTTGGATAGTCCTGGTGTTTGCTCCTCAACCACAGGCTTGCAATTCTCAGTGCGAAGAGTTTTCTTCAGTACTTGGTTCTAAATCTTTCATCTATACCCACTTATTATTGGCTCTTCAGCTAGAAAAAGCTGCTGCTTCTATCTGCCTTGACCTAACATTTGGTGTTTAACTGCCACTTTCATTGTCAGAAACTTTCCCTGTAGAAAATACAGGATAAATTAAAATCAACAGAAAAATTTCGAAGCCTTAAGTGGCTGACCGACTGTACCCTGGACTGAAACTGAAAATGCTGCCATTGACTTACTGTGTCAGGACCTCCTGATTGTAAACTATCTCCTTTGAATTATCTGAGGCCTCTTGACAACCATAATAAGCTTCGCTGCTTTGTGCTGTGCTAAATGGCATGGCAATACAGCAGTAATATGAACCAGGTATCTCTAGCTGAACAGGCAAAGGCAAAAAGGCAAAGGAAGAGGGATGCTGTGAACTCAGTGAGCGAGTACAATGTCAGCAAGCTAACAGACTGCAGATACAGTCTGGTCCAGTCTATGAGCCCACAGAGTCCTTACTGCAGCATGACTGAGAGTTGCCAGTGCAGCCTGGGATACAACTCAGAAGTGCGCTGTAAGTGGATCGCAGATGTACCATGAGGACTCTAAGAGGCTGGCACATGTCAGATGTCAATGCCTACAGATGAGAGATGTGTGTGGAGTGTGCCCTGAGACGTTGGTGCTCAGTGTCCAATATGGCACAAGTGACTAGCTGAAGTTGCTAGGTGCCTGCTTTGACTTGCGTGTTGAGAATTCTCAACATCTAATTTGTTCAGCATGTATGCTCAGATATGAAACTGATACAAAACTATTAATGAGAGCACTTGTGCTGATATTAAGGCATTTAACAAGCTATAATCCCCTTAAATTGGCAACTCACTGCTTCTCAGTGAGAAACCTGCTCCATCACTCTTTAAATGTATAAAAGATGTAACAGATTTCTCCTGGCATTGAGAAAGGCCTCACTGGATGTCTTGTGGAATTCCGCCACTAATCCCACCATAGCCCATGTTGGTTAGGTCATGATAAGATTCTATCCATTGTTTTCAAACCTAATGGAAAATTCTATCATATTATGGTCACTTTACTCCAATTGGTTTTTACAACAAGATTGTTATTTATTGCATTACACAATACCACATTGTTCCTTCATTGGTTTCTCAATGTACTGCTCTCGAAAACCATCTGGTATATACACCAGGAATTCATCCTCCATGGCATTAATGATCATTGGATTTACCCAGCACATACGTAGATTGAAGCCCCCTCCCCCCACCCCCCGGCCCCCACCCCATGATTATTATATTACTTTTGTAAGGTACACCTCTAATTTCTGGATTTAAACCATGCCTTACACTAGCTCCACCCAAACAGATTCTACATCTTGTTTTTTCATTCTAATAGCCTCTCTCACTGATGACCCGATCAAGTCCCTTATTATGAGCATTACCTGAACCCCTCCACATTATTTGCCTGTCCTTCCTAATTTTTGAATGTCCTCGAATATTCTATTCTAAACTTAGTCATCTTGCAGCCATGTCTCCATAATGGAAAAACAATATCATACCAGTTTATTCCATTTGTGGCATCAATTCACTATTTGAGTTACTCAGCCCACTGACAACCTTTGGTTAATTGAACCTGCAATGTCGCAAAAAGCGAGAACTGCCATTGGTAATATGGTAGAAAAAGGGATGGGTAAAGGTCAACCTGTGAGAATCAATTGCTGCTCCTGGGGACCATTAGTGGATGACAATGGGTTGGTTGTGGGGGCAGCCTATGTGATGGATGCTGCCTGAACTGCTGTGCTCTTCCAGCACCACTAATCCAAAATCTGGTTTCCAGCATCTGCAGTCATTGTTTTTACCTATGTAATGACAAGGCCTGTTGTGTGGAGGTTGGGGTAAGGACATGGGAGAAGGAAGTCAGATCCTAAAATTACAGAACTCACCATTAAGTCCAAAGGGCTGCAGGGTCCCCAAATAGAAAATGAGGCGTTGTTCTTCCAGCTTGCACTGAGCTTCATTGGAGCACTGCAGCAAGCCTCAGATAGAGATGTTGACTAGGGAACAGGGTGCTGTGTTGAAGTGGCAGGGAACAAGAAGCTCAGGGTCATTCTTGTGGACAGAACATAGGTGTTCTGCAAAGCAGTCACCCAGTCTGCATTTCATCGCCCCAGTATAGAGGAGATCATATTGTCAGCAGTGACTGCAGTAAAGTAGACTGTGCAAAGTGCAGTTAATTGCTGCTTCACCTGAAAGGTGTGTCTGGGGCCTTAGATACTGAGGAGGGAGGAAATAAATAGACAGGTATATACCTTCTGCGATTGCATGAGAAGGTGCCGAGGAGGTGTGGGGAAGTGTTGGACCTGGAGGAGGAGTGGACCAGAGTGTCTTGGAGGGAATGGTCCTTGGGGAAGGCTAATAAGGGAGGGGAATATGTGTCTCATGGTGGCATCCGGCTGGAGGTGGCAAAAATGGCAGCTAACGATCCTTTGCAGGGTAGTAAGTGAGAACTAGCGAGACCTTATTGCAGTTGTGGGAGAGAAGAGAAGGGTAAGGGCTGAAGTGCAGGAGTTCAGTCAGACATGGCTGAAGGCCCTGTTTGGTGGTGGTAGAGAAGGTTAGTTGAGGAAGGCCCCTCTGTAGGAGCTGACTTCATCAGAACAAAATTAAAAATCACACAAAACCAGGTTATAGTCCAACAGGTTTATTGGAAGTATTAGCTTTCAGAGCACTGCTCCTTCCCCAGGTAGCTAGCTACCTGACAAAGGAGCAGTGCTCCAAAAGCTTGTACTTCCAAATAAACATGTTGGACTATAACCTGGTGTTGTGTGATTTTAACTTCGTCCACCTCCTGTGAACACCAGCACCTCCACATCATGATCATCAGAACAGACAGAGATGGAGAAAATGGGAGAATGGAATCAAGTCTTTACAGGAAGCAGGGTGTGAGGATGTATTGTCAATGTAACTGTGATGGTTGGTGGATTTATTGTGGATATTTGGCCAGTTTAAACCCAGAAATGGAAACAAAGATGCTGAGGAAGGGAAGGAAGGAGTCAGTGATAAACCAAGTGAAGGTGAGAGCAGGGTCGGAATTGGAAGTGAAATTGATAAACTATTCCAAGATGGAGGCAGCACTGATGATATAATCAAAGTAGCAGAGAAAGAGTTGTTAGTGGGGACTGGAATCGGTCTGGATCAAGGAATGTTCCACGTACCCCACAAAGACACAGGCAGACCTAGGGCCCATGTGGATACCCATGGCCACTCCTTTGACCTGAAGAAAGTGAGAGGAGTTAAAGGAGAAGTTGAAAGGTGAGACTTGTATCCAGTGGAGTTAAGGGTAAGCTGCTACTTAATTGCAACACCCGAGGTAGTTTGAATGTGGGACTACAGTCTGTTCTGAACACGATAGTTTCGTTCCTGTGCAATCCTGTACTATAAGAGAATCACATAATAACAGCGCCATTTAAACCAATAGGGCCAGAATTGCGTTACAGTCAATACAAGCAAGGAAGGTTCACCCTCTACAAATAACGGTCTAAATTCTTCAATCACATTATAGCCGATTTGCATTGAAAAAACACGCATTTTGGCAGTTTTGTATTCAGAACTTGGTGTCACTGTTTAAAAGTAGAGCACCACCCTTTTAAGACAACAGACTTTTTTCTCACTGACTGTCCTGAGTCTTTAGAACTCTCTTTTTCAAGCGAGTCTTTGAATCTATTTAAGGCAGAGGTAGATATATTCTTGATAAGCAAGGGGCTAAAAGGCTGTTTAGGGGAAAGTCAGAATGTAGATTAATCAGATCAACCACTGTCTTTTTAAACAGTGAACTCAAATGTTTAATATATTTGCATGTAAAGGGGTCAAGTGTTACCATGTGAAATTTATTGTTGACAAAATGAAGTTGATAATCTGTCCAGTCTGGCTCATTAATGATTTTGGAGGGCTAAAACTCTTGCCAATCTTGAACTTTTGTCAAACTCCATCTAAGTTTTCTGGGCTGAAATACTCATCTATGTATGAAGAGAATATGCATTCTATATAAAGCATATAGAATGTACATTAGTGTGGATATCCTGGCAAACTTATGTCAAGACATTCTTCTGTCACCTTTTATATCATTTCTCTTCTACAATAAACTCTGTATTTTTGCCAAGTAATAGCTAAATTCAGAAAAATAATAGTTGACAGTTTGTTTAATGATGTTCAAAGTTACTTTGCTCACAAGTTGTTGCCATTGGAGTATCTTCCTAAATCAGTTATGGTTGGCTGAATTCGCTTTCCTGGAGGTAGTGACATATACTTCAAATTAGCTCTTTGAGAATCCTCAACTAAGAGTGATGAGGCCTTCCTGTGGGTTTCCGCTTCACAAACTTTGATGAGTGGGTTTTGAAATAACTGCACAAAAGCCAGTATCCTGTCACCAAGTCACCATGTACACAGGACAAGGGCTTTGATCAGCATGTCCCTGGAATGCAGAGACCTTCTGAATCTCCTGTTTATTTTTTTAAGTGTTAACAATTTATTAGAAAGATATCATAGGCTGAAAAAATTCCATTGCATTTGACATTGATTGAGGTTCAGCTTGTACTGAGCAGATTTCAAAAAATAAAGATAGTGTATTAACATTTTCTTCAAACTTGAATTCACACTCAAGACAGTGCAAGTACACTTGGTCATTAAATGCACAGCTATTTAAGATCCACAAATGACAATGTACACCTTTATCACTCTTGATACTAACAGATGTAGAAGCTCAAGGGTAAACCAATACCATTAACAGTTTTAACCAATTATTATGGATGAAGCCTCTTAGGGCAAAAAAAACCTTAAAACCTCAGCATCCTAACTGCTGCAGAATTAATTAAGGTGACTTTATTGATACTGAAGACATTTCAGTGCTAGGTTAATTTCCAGTTTTTTTCTTAAGCAGCTCTCAGAGTGTCACAATATCTGACACTCTTTTTTTATCTATTACCCCCACACTACTGTCTAACTGCGATAGTGCTTATAATTTCCTGTTTATATCTGGCTCCCTGATCAACCCCAATCAACGAACGCACGGTGAATGAGATCCACCTGATCCTCATTCTAATCACTACAGATAAAGAAATAAAAGGAGAGAAAAAGGCTGGTGCTTCAAGCAAAATACCTCTCTCACCTTTTGTATTCAATTCCAATAGCTTTATTAGGCCCATGATTGGGTCTCTTCCTGAAAGTGCTGTAGATTTAGCATTTCCAGACAAGCAGGCTTTGATCTTTGAAAGGGCAATAGTTTTCCTGCTGCAGCCAGACTCCTTTACTTTTAAAAGAGTTATCTCTAAAAAAAATCCAAAATATAGCTACACTCCAGTCAGTGGTATTCTAAAATATCATTTCAGGTAACATGCTTTCACAATATGTTTATTGTCTATTTCCACACAGCACTTCAAAAGAATGGAATTTACAAGGTGAGTAATAATAAACAGCTCTGTTTACTGTAGGCAAAGGTTGCTTGTGGAATGTGCTGCTGAATTTCTAGTGAAAGTTAATTTGAGTTTGACCAGAAGGACAAGTATGTCTGGCTGATTGATATGGCTGTCACCCATTTACGCTGAAATGGAAATTCCAAGAAATCTTCTGCTAAGCACGCACTCCATTTACATGACAGCTTCCAGTGTATGCTGATACACTATCAAAGGTCCATTTCAGGATGTGCAAGAAACCAATACAAAAATTCTCAATAGTCGCTTCACATTATTGCAATCATGCCTCAAGCTCTGACATGGCTGAACAGCCAAGACAATCATTTTGTTTGCTTGAAGGGATAATATCTTTTTGAGAAGAAAATGTGTCATGTTTTACTTGGTCTTCTCTATTTGGGACTCCATACATACCACAAGGTGGTTCATTCTTAATTAGCCTTTGAAGTGACCTGGTAAGCCATTCAGCTGTATTTAAAAGGCCTCAGCTCACTATCATCTTCGCAAAGGTAATTGGGATTGGCCAATAAATGTTTGCTTACTAGTGATGTCCACATCCCATGAATAACTACAAACAAATTAGCTAACAACAGCTGGGTTAATGGGATTGATGCTTCCTGTAGCCAAAACACACTGGACTCTGTTGACAGAAGAAATTATTTCATTCATATTGCTGCAGGTAAATCAGTCTTATCCTCAGCAATTATATATTCTGAAAGGGGGAATTAGGGTTGTAAAGTATAGGAGTAATGTCTGGAAATGTAAATTAGGAGAAAATCCATGAATCATTCCATGATAGAGTACAACAAGAACTGATGACGCTTATCCAGTGCTAACAGTATCAGTTGAAATTCTAAGACTCAATTTACTGAAAATCTCATCGGTGGATATACAGTGTCTCTGCATCCTTTAACACAAAGGCAAGATACTGTGTTGCTGCCAGAATTCTGAGATGGAAACAGTAAATGCTGGAAATACTCAGAAAGTCAGGCAGCATCTTGTGGAGAGAGAAAGAAACAGAGTTAATTTACATCTTTTGCCTTCTCCACAGATAGCCCCTGATCCGCTAAGTGTTTGCAATATTTTCTGTTTTTCTTCATTATATTTTCATATGTTTTCATTCCCAAATGTTGCCTCTTGTAGATCAGTTGTCAAAAAACACTGACTAATCATCTTTACTCTTCAAAATGGAGACTGTGCAGGGATTCAGGGTCAACCACCATTCTACAACCACCATTATGACCATTGACATGTGATTCAAGCAAAACAAGATAGATAAGTTAGGTCTCCTTCATGATGAAACACAGTCCCTTACCACAATGGATTATTCCATGCAGTAAGATAGCTGAAAACCCTGGAAGCCTTTCCAGTTGAAGCATGTGGCTATCAACTTCACAATGTTTTGGTTGGGATTTAACTGTTTGATTTTTCATCACTAAGTTACTGGGTAAAGTAAATTCTACAATAATTATTTTCACCCTTTATTATAGAAGCTTTCTAGTGGTTGGATTTTTTTTTAGATGAATATATTCAGTTAAATAGCATGTACTTTGCGCTCTTGCCAATCTGTAAACACACAGCTGACTATTATAATTGTATACAAGTGCACTGGCTGATTGTATTGGCAATGGTGAGTCAGGATTTAACTATGGCATCTGAAGTGCAGCAGCTAAAGTACAACAGGATGTCAGTTTGACAGGATGCAAATGTGATATTTGCAGGAAGGTTGTGTTACACACAGGACTTTTAATAAATACCGATGCAAACTAGCAGATCTCCCATAGTGTTCTTCATGATGAGTTGGGTACCAATTGGATCATCTTTTGCAACAGATAGGCCTTAAATTGCTCCTCCTCCTCATTCAGCCTATTAAAGTGTCAAATAGGCTTTCCTAGCTAAGGTACTTTTGAATTTTGTGAATCAGGTCCTGACCCTGGCATAGCAAGTTGCATCAGGAATTAAGAGGTCCAATCAGTGGTCAAATGGAGAACACAACATCCACAGGATCTTCTCCTTCATTTAATTTGCTTCATTTATGTCTTTATTTCCTCCGCATCCAGTGTAGCAATGGACATTTTGTGCTATTGGAGAGATGTACAATTAAATGCTCTGTCTATTTATTTCCTGAGCTAATTACTATATTGTACCATCATTGAGCTTTACAATTTGAAATGTCTGAACTTGGTCTCACTGTGTGCATCGGACAAATGACATGCTGTGACTTCATTCTGACAAATCAATCCTCACACAATTTATTATCTCTGTTGGCAAAGTCATGAGAGATCAACCAGTATATCTACCTAGAGCGCACTAAATATCTTGTGTTTGTTTGCACTTCCTGTCTGCACTACTGAATGCCTTAGTGCCAGATTTTGTGTGCTGTTTTGTGTCAAGCTTGACATAAATTCCTCGGTCAGCATTTATTATAGATTTTTATTAAATAAACTCATTAATTTGACAGATTTGGCAACTAGATTCTCATCAATATATCAGAATGCTTCCTTTTCTGCTATAATTATTTTCTCAGCATTTGAAATTACTGATTCTGAAAAGAATATGTTTAAACAAAGGTCAATAAAGCAGTCCACTACAACTCAATCACATTTATCCACAGAGGTTTCTATGTCCTTCAATTCCTTCATAAAATGTTCTGCTTGAAGATCTCAGTTTCTTAGCAAATCTGAGTTATTGTTTTGACATCTTTTGCCCAAACTGTTGCTGAGAGGAAATTCAATTGTAAGCATGTACTCTACATCTCATTTTCCAGGATGCAATAGCATCAGTTAGCCAAATTAATGCAATATTTTGATTTTGGACTACAGCAATTCCTACTCATTAACTCCTTTTCCACGTAATTTTGGAAAGAAAAAAGAGGGCTAAGTTTAAAAGCTTAATTAAAATGAAACAAAATTCCTAAAGGAACTGCTTCTGTGTTAGATCAAAACAAAAAATACTATTGTGCACTAACTATTAGTTTTTGTGTCAGATAAAATTTACAAAAGAAACAGAATGAGAGTGATAGTTCATGCAAATGTTCCATTTTCTTTTTTAAAAAATGAATGTTTAAGCTCCCCAGTAGTCTCACCTCTTTGTTTTGTTGATGTTTGTGAATGGGAAAAGTTCATTTTTGTTCACATTGGATCTATTCTTACTTTTAACATCTACAAATAAAGTGAAACATTCCTCACTCATTCCAATTGGATTTTAAGCTCACTTTTGAAAATAAAGTCAAAGCATAGGAAAAGAAAGTAGAAGTGGTTGGGTAAAGAGAGTTGAGGGAGGGCAAGATTACTTGCAAGTGTAGAGATGAGAGACAAATTGAGAAGAGGTTGAAAGAGAGCCAGGAAAGAGGAATGAGAGAACAGAGATCGTATTAAAGGGGGTTTGTGAGATCATAAAGACATTCAGTTCCTCAACTTCAGAAATCCCATGCTGAATCTTCCTGGAAATCGAGGCCTGGGACTGTTCCCAAGACCTGATATCCAAAGGGAAACATGGAGTTTTTCACAGGGGGTGCCCCTAATGATTGGCCTGGAAGTAGGTTCTCTACCCTATTGCTGTTGTAAATAGCATGATGATGATTTCTGCTCTCATTTATTCAATTTATAGCAATTATAGTTACTTCATCTCACTTCAAAGAAAGCCAGAGGACGATAAACAGATTATAGCACTTGTACTTTCTTTAATTAATGTTTTGAAATTCAAAACAATGCTGTTTCTAGTTTATGGGAAGTGCTTGACTCTAATTGTATCTTAGTTTATACTTCCAAATAGCTGATTGGTGAATTATTGACGTTAGAATAGACTGTTCAGACTGTTCCTGATCTCATTGCCTTTCCTGCTCCTGATTAGTTCTTGATGTCAGACAGTACCAGTAATTCTTCTCTTTGCTTGGATTCCAAGCTGGGGATCTTTCATTTTGGGTTTCCTCTGGGTGCTCTGGTTTCCTCCCACAATCCAAAGATGGGCAGGTTAAATGGACCATCTTAATACTGGTCCTGGTTTTGACTTCCAGGTAATGTTTAAACAAAATGTTATTGGTTCAAAGTACTTGGAAGAAAAAAGCTTTGTGCAGAATTCTCTCCAACAACATAAGCAGTTATGAGTTATTTTTTTCACAAGCAATATCAAAACGTTTGTCCCAACACAGATGATCAGCAGGTGCTACAGTGCAAGGGAATAAGGAGAAACTCCTAAAGGTAAATGTCATAATGACAAAAATCGAATAAATCAGAAAAACATTTGTTGCAAATGGTGAAATGCTTGATTTCCTCAATGGTTTAAACATCTTATGCTCTGCTCCCTGTATTTTAATTTACTTCAATTTTTGTTCATTCATTGTTCCATGTTTGCTTCCAGTCTGACACAAGCTTCATTTGAAAATTCTCGTCCTTGTTTAAAAATCTCTCCAATTTAGAGGAACTATGTATATGCAAGTTGTTTGTTTTTGAAAGCCCTCCAGTATTATTGTGGAATAAGAAATTGAAAGACATATTAGGACAGAAAGGGACATTTCCACATTCCTGGTGGAATAATAATGGAACTGCAAAGAAGGGAAATCATTAATATGGAATACTCTTCTGTAAAAACAGATGGTAGTAGACCACAAAGGTAATAATCTCTAATTATTGCCTGAGCCACGTGCAAATTGGCAAATAGTAAGTAACATTAGAGAAGTAAATGCATGGTTCAAAGATTGGTGTGAGAAAAATGAGTTCTGATTCAAGTGGAAACAGCAGCTGATGACTAAAATCTAATAAAAAGGCAGAAACTAAATTGGCAAGAAATGTAAAAACATCCAGGAAGACCTCCTACAGGTAATAAAAAGAAAGTGAGTAGTTCTAGTGAGTGAGGGGGGAGGAGGGTCCTTGGAGGATGCAACTGGGAAATGGATAATGGGGAACAGGGAAATTGCAGTTAATTTAAATCAATATTTAGGATGGACAACATGGTAAACGTCCCAAGATATCAGATTAATGAGATGCTTATGGGAGGAAAAGTCTTGTAGTAGTCTCTATTGCAAGGGACAAAGTATTTGATAAACTAATGGGATTGAAGTCAGCTAAGTCACCAGAATCAGACAGCCTGCACCTAAATACTTTAAAGGAACTAGCTGTGGTGATAATGGAGGCATTGGTTGAAATATTCCAGAATTAACTGGGTTCCGGGGAATTCCAGTAGATGGGAAAACTACTAAAATTATGCTCTTGTTCATAATGCACTATGGTATAATTCTTTAAAGATGTGATAATGGAATTGGTGACTGAATTATGAAGGGAAAAGTGTCCTTTATTGACCAAGAAGTGATAGAGAGTTTACGCACACTATTTAGAATAGACAACATCACTCAAAGGAAAATTAAAGAAGGGCAACATTTGTAGTCACGTTTGATAACATCAGGAAATAGTCTGACAAAGAGATTTTGTCCTGCAGACTTAAAGCCGACAATGAAAGAGATGGGAGAAAACCTGTTTGGAATTATATAGACATAATTCGCAATTTTCCTGAAAGAGGCTAGACTAATGACAGAAGAGACATCAGAGCAGATTGAATCTTCTCGAGGATGTCCTAAGCAACTGCTTCAAGCATAAACATGAAGAGTTGAGATATTGATAAGTGCGCAGATGTCTGTATTCATAACAGTTAGAATTTTGCTAGAATTCATATTAATACACTTCCTTTTGACTTCTATTTCCTTTATAGCAACAACATTCAGTAAATGTCATATTTAAGTTTAAGCATGAAACAGTTGGATAAGCTTGTGAATACTAAACTGCCTTGCCTGTATGTGAACTGGTAAACACTACTTACTGTTAAATAGTCAATTTTAAGTATTTCAAACTCACCACATACACAGCAGGCAGTTTTCACAGAGTGCAACCTCACAGACTTACTCACCAACTGTATCCTGCGGAGGTATCATTAAAACCCTTTTTGGCATTTTCACAGACACACCCTGGATATATTGATAGAGATTTTGTTGTCACTTTGGGCATAATGTTTTTATTCATAGCAGAACAGTCAATTATGTCATCGTTACACAATGTGGTTTTCAAGTACAATTTTGCTAATTCGCTTGGCTTACAGTTTGGAGAATGGGTGACATGAAAAAATAATGACAATCTGTTTCTGAAAATCCAAAACAAAATGAATTAGCAAATCATAACATCATTGGCTGTCCAATAAATTCCAGATATGAGCAGTGCTTTTAATTGGAAACTCTGGCTCAGCAGACAGAAACTAATCAAATTCCCAAAGGGAGGAATTGATGTGAAGTATCCCCTACCACTAAGTGATACACAATCCTGACTGTCCACATTCCTGTATCATTATTACTGTATATCCTGGTATTCCCTATCTAATAGCTTCATGGGAATGCCATCATCACCAAGATTCGGGAAGAGATTCCAGTATCATGTAATTCAGCCAACTAAAGACGGCCAACAAATGAGGTGCTATTAGCAGTTTGGAAGGAATATTTTAAAAGAACAAGCTATTAGTTGAAATTTTTTTGAATGTCACCTACTCACCAGTTATACAGGATTCTAGTGAAGGGAACTGGAATTGGTTGTCTATTTGTTTTCTGGGTGTAGGAATGGCAAAGGGAAGACCAACTGAGGTGGGGTGGGGGGGAATGTGAAAGCCATTTATAAAACTTGAGCCAATAAGTACTTAAAGAACTACTCTCTATTTTTTTTCATTCCAAAGTTCTGTTTTCCTTTGGGGTTTGGACTTTATTTTTAAATGCTTGTTTTGATTGCTGCTTGGGTAGTTTCCTGAACAGGGTGTGTTCAAGCAGGGCTTGTAAACAGTGTCAAATAGCAGTACTCGGTCCAGAGCTAGAAGCTCCTTAAGGTTTGATTTGTTTGCATTGAAACTGAAATGGCTTACAAACTCTTTGGCCACCTAGAAATCTGCAATATTTTGGAACATGTAACCCCAGGATTTTACTCATTTATTTTAAAAAGTGGATTGGAAAGATTTAGCTGGTGAGTCACTCCACAAGCAAACTGAACTGAATTAAGAAAGAAGTGGATCAGTTTGGACCTGTGAGAGAATGCACATCAGCCTGAGCACTACTCTGCATAATATATGCTGGTGAACTTTATGACTGAAGCAACCAGCCTAGATAATGAGCGAATTATAGCACTTGGGGACAGAGCTATTCAATACAGAAGCTTAGTAATTAACTGCACTCTTGTGTCAGTCTCTGACAAGACAGTGGGGGGAACAATGAGTCAACCGAGCTGTTCTGGTAAATAAAGGTGATTGAAACAAAACTTAATAAATTACCTTCATTGCTTGCATGGACCAGAGAAGTAAAATGCAGACCAACTCAATGATTAACATCAGATTGCTGGAGGAATATACACATTGTTGGCATTGCAATGGAGGAAAGAAGTCAAGGCCTCGGAGAAGACACAAGAAGAGGTTTAGCAGGATTCATTTTTTGGAGAGTCTGGAATTATTTTCTTCCCAGCAAAGAATATTGAAGGAAACTGAACAGTGGGGCTTTGATGAGGTAGAGGGAAACGGTTTCCTCTGGCAAGAATTCCTAACCAGCTGTCAAAAATTTAAAATAATTTGTGATCTAACTCGTGGGGAAATTGCTCACAAGGGATTAACATCTGGAATAGACTACCTGGAGTTGGAATCAGATTCTGTTGTGCTATGGACACTTCCAGTCACAGCTGATAATAGCAGACTTTGTACAGAGTAAGATCCAGTCCTGGCAAAACTGAAACCGCTGGTGGTCATGGGGGAAATCGAAGGGCCATCACAACCAGAGGTTTTGGATCTGGAAAGAGAAGATCACTGTAGAGGATGGAATATTATTATGGAGAGCAAGAGTGATTGACCCGAGCTAAGGTTGCTGCCAGATTCTGGCTGAACTCCGCCAGGGTCATCCACTGGTCTCCAAAATGAAGATATTGGCAAGAAGTTGTGTCTGGTGGTCTGGGTTGGATGCAGACATTGCCATGTTGGTGGGGCCCTTGTTGCCTACAGTGCCAACAAAGACAAAGTTACTGCCAGCAGCTCTCCTACATCTGTGGGAATGGCTGAGTAAACCCTGGACTCAGTTACACATTGCCTACACAGGTCCTTTCATGGAATCAATGTTCTTAGTCATTGTAGATGCCCACTCAAAGTGGTTGGATGTGCCCAGAGTTCATTTGCCAAACACAGCAACAACAATATAAACTATGTGCATCTTTTGCAATACACAGACTTCCAGAAGCATTGGTCACAGTCAACGGGCCATTCTTTACCAGCAGGAATTTGAGTATTTCCTGAAGTCAAATGGGATTCAACATATAAGGACAGCTCCATGCCATCCAACATTCAACCAGAGTGTGCTGAGACATCACTCGCTTGCATTCTGGGAAAGGACTTCGAGGTCAGTGCAGGGGTGAAGGTCATCATGGGAGAACCTGCTGTTAAGAAACGGTCAGCTCCAAACATTACATTATTGTACTGGTTCAATCCCTCCTCTAACCAAAAAAACAGGAGAGACAAGATTCAGAAGAGAGGAGTCAGAAAATCATGAGAGGAAGGTCAGCAGCGAGAGCTCCAGTGAGTAAAAGAGTATGAGCGTAAACAGTTTCTGGAAACTCTTGTTGGTGAGTAGTTTTGAGAAATGGTTATTGGGGCAGAGAGCATCAGCAGCTTCAGTTTAGTATTAAAAATATTTGACCTTGTAAGGATTAATTATGTTTAAGGGCTAAGACACAGCAGGAGAGCTCGAAATTGTAGTCAGCTACCTCTAGTTTGATGTGAGAAGTTGAACTCATTTCCAGTGCCCGGGACCTGAGTGCATGCAAGAAGTGTTCCAAGTTGCAGCTCCTGGAAGTCCAAGTTTTGGAGTTGGAGTGTTTGCGAGGCCGAGAGTATCGTGGATAGTACATTAAGAGAGTTGGTCACACTGCAGATTCAGACTCCACAGGCAGGATCGGAACGGGTGACCACCGGGCAGCGCAAGAGGGCTAAGCCGGCAGTGCAGGAATCTCCTGTGCCTTTACCCTGCAAAACAGATGGACCATTTTGGATACAGTTGAGGGGACTGGGCCTCTCAGGGGATAACAGCAGCAGCCAAATCCATGGCTCTGCTGCAGAAGGAGGGAGAAATAGGCACTGAAATGCTGTAGTTATACAGGATTCAATCGTAAGAGGAAAAAGGAGGTGTTTGTGTGACCACAAACAAGAGGCCAAGATGGTGCGTTGCCTCCCTGGTTCTAGAGTCTGAGATATCTGGGAGTGGTTGCAGCACATTCTGGAGGGGGGGGAGGGTGAACAGCCAGTGGTCGTGGTGCACATTGATACTAACAACATAGGTTGAAAAAAGGGGATGAGGTCCTAAAAGCAGAATGTAGAGAACTAGGAAGAAAGTTGAATTGTAGGACCTTAAAGTAGGTTATCTCAGGATTACTTCCAGTGTCAGAGTAGAAACAGCAGGATATATAGGATGAACATGTGACTGCAAAGATGGTGTGAGGGGCAAGGTTTCAGATTTGTGGGGCATAAGGACTGGTTCTGGGGAAGGTGGGACCTGTACAAACTGGATGGGTTACACTTGGGCAGGACCAGGACTAATGTCCTTGGGGAGAGGGGCGGGGGGGGGTGTGGTTGGGGTGGTGAATAGAAGAACTTGGTAGAGTGGTTGGGGAGGGTTTAAATGAGTGTGGCAGTGGGATGGGAACCAGAGGTGTAGGGCAGTAGATGCAGAAACTGAGGGAGAGGTAGAAGGCAAAAGACGACAAAGAACAAGAAATGCTGCAGAAACAGCAGGGGAGGTGTTCTGAAATACAGGTGTTTCAATGTGAGAGTATGATCGGCAAGGTAGATGAACTTAGAACTTAGTACTTAGAACAATGACATTATTGTGATTACAGAGACTTGGCTGAAAAAGGGACAGAACTGGCAGCTGAATGTCCCAGGATTTAGATGTTTCAGGTATGACAGAAAGGGATTTAAAAAGTTGGGGAGGGGTAGTTGTATTACTGATAAAGGAGTATCTCACAGCTGTACTGAGGGAGGATACATCAGAAGACTCTTTCAGTAAGGCAGTATGGGTGGAACTCAGGAATAGGAAAGGTGAAATCACAATGCTGGGCCTCCCAACGGTCAGCGGGAGATAGAGGAGAAAATATGCTGACAGATTTTGGAAAGATGTAAAAACAGCAGGGTTGTTGTGGTGGGTGATTTTAACTTCCCCTCAACTGACTGGACTCACTTCATGCTTGGGACTTGGATGGGCAGAATTTGGAAGGACCATCCAGAAGGGTTTCTTGCCACAATGTGTAAACAGTCCAACCAGGGAAGGGATTATTCTGGACCTGGTTTTGGGAAATGAGCTGAAAATGTGTTACTGGAAAAGCGCAGCAGATCAGGCAGCATCCAAGGAACAGGAGAATCGACGTTTCGGGCATGAGCCCTTCTTCAGGAATCTGAAGAATGCCCGAAACGTCGAATCTCCTGCTCCTTGGATGCTGCCTGACCTGCTGCGCTTTTCCAGCAACACATTTTCAGCTCTGATCTCCAGCATCTGCAGTCCTCACTTTCTCTTTTGGGAAATGAGCCCAGCCAAGTGAATGAAGTTTCAGTGGGAGAGCAATTTGGGAGTAGTGACCATAATACCATGGGTTTTAGGATACTCATGGATAACAGCAGTCCTCAGGTGAAGGTGTTAAACTAGGGGAAGGCGAACTACAACAATATTAGGCAGGAACTGTAGAATTTTGATTGGAGGTGGCTGTTTGAGGGGAAATCCACATCGGACATGTGGGAGTATTTCAAAAGGAAGTTGATCAGAGTTCAGGATCAGCACATTCCTGCGAGAGTGAGGGATAGGTGTGGCAAGTTTCGTAAACCTAGATGACCAGGGATGTTATGACCTGGGTCAGAGAGAAAAAGGAAGCATACGTAAGGTCTGGGAGGATGGGAACTGATGGAGCCCTTGAAGCATATGAGGAAAATTGGGAAAAAAACAAGGCATTAGAAAGGCTAAAAGGGGTCATGAAATGTTGTTAACAAACAGGATTAAGGAGAATCCCAATGCCGTTTATTGATATATCAAAAGCAAAAGGGTAGCCGGGGAAGGGGTGGCCCACTCAAAAACATAAGAGGGAATCTATGTGTGGAGCGAGAAGAGCTAGGTGAGGTCCTAAACAAATACTTTGTGTCAGCTTCCCTGTAACTGATATCATCCAACTTTATGACTACAATAACCCACCATTTATTGTTCTCAGACTGAGTTGTCCAGCTTTTTCACTATTATTACACATTTTTTATGTGTGTGATGTGTGTCACATTGTATTATCTTTTCTCAAATTTTGTAACTGAGAATTTCATTTTTTTTAAATCAAGAAAGCCAGGTTACTTAAGCTGATTCTAAAATATAAATACATCTGGAATGGGAAAAGGTTTGGATGAGGGAAGAAATCATTTTTAAACTAACTGCATTGTGACCTGCAGAGAAGGGGGAGCCAGTTCCTCTGGTGCCCCCTCCCGCCCCTGGGAAGCATAACCATTTTTGAATATTGTGTCCAGAATCATTCACAAATTCATCAAGCAATTCATTCCTCAAAACTAAGCACAAAGAGGCTTAGCATCAGCAACTTATCCACAGACTTGCACACTCTGCACAATATCGAAGAGACTAATTTGATCACTAGTGGGTTGGGGTGGAGGGAATTGTGAGAATATCTGGCATTAAAAGGGTACTTCAAACATGATTCCCAAATGTAGTCAACATGAGCCGTGACTAAACATTCTGTTACTGTGACCTTACATTATGTTGCTGATCTCCATCTACCTGGTCTTCAGTAGTGTGTAGGAATGAGGTGGTGCTGGTCCAGAGGAAGGGAATGATAAAGTAGTCCATGGAAGTTGGAATTCTATTCAAAGCACTCCACATTCCCCACAGGTTCAGCTGCCATCATCTCTGGAAGGCCCTAAGGGTTCAGCTCACCATCAGGGGGTAGGATCTGCAAAACTCAAAGGTCGCACAAAAAAGCATCTCAACAGCTAGATCAGGAATCTGAGCATTCTGCTCCTACCTCTGCTGAAACCAAATCAAATGCATCATAAATGATTTGGATGTGAACATAGGAGGTATAGTTAGAAAGTTTGCAGATGACATCAAAATTGGAGGTATACTGGACAGTGAAGAAGGTTACCTCAGATTACAATGAGATCTTGATCAGATGGGCCAATGGGCTGAGAAGTGGCAGATGGAGTTTAATTTAGATCAATACAAGATGCTGCATTTTGGGAAAGCAAGTCTTAGCCGGACTTATACACTTAATGGTAAGGTCCTAGGGAGTGTTGCTGAATAAAGAGACCTTGGAGTGCAGTTCATAGCTCCTTGAAAGTGGAGTCGCAGATAGATAGGACAGTGAACAAAGTATTTGGTACACTTTCCTTTATTGGTCAGAGTATTGAGTACATGAGTTGGGAGGTCATATTGTGGCTGTACAGGACATTGGTTAGGCCACTTTTGGAATATTGAGTGCAATTCTGGTCTCCTTCCTATCGGAAAGATGTTGTGAAACTTGAGCGGGTTCAGAAAAGATTTACAAGAATGTTGCCATTAGGTCTTGTCATTGCATTGACATACACTGTGAATCAAGTAAAATGACAAGTCAGCAATTCCGATGCAATAATGGACAAGACACGGAGGTGGTGCATTGATTTCATGTGGCATTATGGAAGAAGACCCATAACATCCATGCACACAGCCTTGGATAATTACAACTTCATGACTTTCTGTTTCCTATTGCTCCAAAATACAATCATAGAGATGTACAGCACAGAAACAGACCCTTCGGTCTAACTCGTCCATGCCAACCAGATATCCCAACCCAATCAAGTCCCACCTGTTATAGGGAGAGGTTGAATAGGCTGGGGCTATTTTCCCTGGAGTGTTGGAAGCTGAGGGATGACTTTATAGAGGTTTATAAAATCATGACAGGCATGGATAGGATAAATAGACAAGGTCTATTCCCTGGGGTGCAGGAGTCTAGAACTAGAAGGTATAGGTTTAGGGTGAGAGGGGAAAGATATAAAAGAGGCCGAAGGGGCAACCTTTTCATGCAGAGGGTGGTGCTTGTGTGGAATGGGCTGCCAGAGGAAATGGTGGAGACTGGTACAATTGCAACATTTAAAAGGCATCTGGATGGGTATATGAATAGGAAGGGTTTGGAGGGATATGGGCCAGGTGCTGGCAGGTGGGACTAGCTTGGGTTGGGATATCTGGTCAGCATGGACGGGTTGGACCGAAGGGTCTGTTTCCATGCTGTACTCCTCTATGACTGTATTTTGGAGCAATAGGAAACACAAGGTCATGAAGTTGTAATTATCCAAGGCTGTGTGCATGGATGTTATGGGTCTTTTTCAATAATGCCACATGAAATCAATTGTCCAGCACCACTTGTGTCTTGTCAATCTTTCAAGCTTACATTACTGCCCTTTCAGTTCACTTCACACAACTGTGTTGCAGGCTCAGTCTCTAATCGATCTGTGGTAAATCAATTGATTCCAACAGTCAGCAATAGCGATCTGTTGCAACTGAATCAAGAGCAGACGGTCAGAATTGAAACAGTCAAGTTTCTTTTTGGAACAAAAATTGAAATTGCAAAGAAATTCAGCAGGGTCTGGCAGCATCTGTGGAGAGAAAGCAGTGTTAACATTTCAGGTCCAGTCACCCTTCTTCAGAGCGTGTTGAGTTTCTCCAGCAATTTCTCTTTTTTTTTCAGATTATCAGCATCCACATTTCTTTGTTTTAGTTCAGGGATTTTCTTTGGGGACGGGTTGTGGTTTGAGGAAGAAGGTACGTCAGTGAGCATCATCAATCAATGCCCTTTCTGGAAAGTGTGTAGGTGTGGATAACAGGTAAGGACTGGATTATGATAACATGCCCATGAATGTAGCCCATCACTGACTGTTTGTCTCACCTAGAAGGAGCAGTTATGAGGTGACAACATCATCAATGCATGATTCATTGGCTTGAGCAGGAATGAACGGTCATGGAGAAAACACTCAGCAAATGTATTTTCATGCCCTGTAACCATCACATGCAATTCTGGATTTCAACCAGTTATTTTCCTCAGCTTCATCTCACAGTTTTGATGAACATTAATCTATATTTTTTCTCTGCTTCTTTTAGTACTTTCAAGGTTTCACATTTTGTCAGAATTTCAACCGTTGCAAATTGAAGAAATCTAAACCAAGCCTTTCACATTACTGCCACCTACTGATGTGAATAGGGATTACTTATTTTATGTTCTCCAGAGGATGAGTAAACTGCACACTAATCTCAAAATGACTTTAAAACCCTTTATGATAAGTGAATGAATGACACAGAAGTTTTATGTTTGTGGCAAACTGTGAAGTTTGTAGTGTGGCAGATGTCAAAGTCTTTACATGGAGAAATATTTAAATATTTCATTCTATCTTTCTCTTTTTTCTGGCAATGGATATGGACTTACCTTGAGAACCTCAAACACCTGGTTACTGTTGGAACAGGCTCCAGTGTGGGTTCTTTGGTTCTTAATACAAGCCCCTGTCAGATTTCTAGGTTAGTGTTAAACAAGGAGAAGCTATGGCCCAGTACTATTGTCATTGAACTAGTGACAAAGAACCAGGTATGTTCTGGGGAACCTGTGGTCAGACTCTGCTCTGGCAGATGATGGCATGTTAAACCAAAAAAATCTGGAATTAAGAATCTAATGATGGACAGTAATTGTTGTTTTAAAAATCTATCTGGTTCTCTAGTGTCTTTTAGGGAAGGAAACTGCCATCCTTACCTGGTCTGGCCTACAGGTGGTTGACCCTTAACTGCACTCCCCAGGGGTTTTTTCTTTTATTCATTCATACGATGTGGGCATCACTGGCCAGGCCAGCATTTATTGCCCACCTCTAAGTGCCCAGGCAGTGGTTAAGTGTTAACAACATTGCTGTGGTCTGGAGTCACATGTAGGCCAAGCCAGGTAAGGACAGACATTTCCTTCATTAACGAACAATGGCTTTTCATGGTGGCCACTGGACTCCTAATTCTAGATTTTAAAAAAATTAATTCAAATTCATCATCAACTGTGGCAGGATTTGAACAGGAGTCCCCAGAACATTACTGTGGTTTCTAGAGTAATAGCCTTGCACTAATAGTACTCGTCCATTGTCTCCCCCAGTTAGGGGTGAACAATTAATGCTGACCTAGCAGTCCATGTCCTGTGAATGAATAACCATAGTATTGACTGTTAGACTGTACTTGATGATAAGGCTATCCTAGCAGCATGTTCTGAGCTGTACAGATTCCAATCTCCTAGCAGAGTACTAGCCTATTACTACTGAGATCACAGTTTATCTCAGAGGCTTATCCACTTATTTATTAAACTCTATTTTTAACACATATTCTTCATTAGATGCCACACACAGACTGCAGCTGAACTTAAGCCTAGTCCTTCCTCACTCCATGTCCACACTTGCCAATGCTCCACATGAAATTATTAGATAACGATCAGAAACAGGAATGTCAGCTGATATTTCAAGCCACCACCCCAGGTCCCTTGAGGCATATTGGCATTTCGACTGCCACCATGTTGTGAGACTTTCTAGCTTACATTTACAGTTGATTATTTTACTTGTTTCATTAAAAGTGAGATGAAAGTTAAGTGTTGTTAACAGAGAAGGCAATGGCCTAGTGGTGTTACCACTAGACTATTAATCCAGAGACCCAGGTAATGTCCTGGGGATCCAGATTCAAATCCTGCTACAGTAGGTGGTGGAATTTCAAGTTAATAACTCTCTGGAATTAAGAGTCTAATGATGACAGTGATTGGTTCACTAACACCCCATTAGAAAGGAAACTGCCATCTTTACCTGGTCTGGCTTACATGTGACTCCAGACCCACAGCATTGACATTTAAGTGGCCTCTAGGCAATTAGGAATGGGCAATAAATGCTGGCCGAGTCATGAATTGAACAATTTTGTTTTTAAACTTCACTATTACTGATGTACTCACAGTATTAGATTTGGCTTACTTCAGTTTGAAATATTGAAGCATTAATGCCATTATATTAGAAAGGCTGCTTCTAAAGCTTCCTTAGTTATGAATTGTGATTCCCTGGCTATTTGCGGTTGGATTTCAAAATGGTACAGGTGACACAGTGACATAAGCCATCTCTGTAACAATTCATGGGCTATTCTGGCAAGCTTCATGGGACTAAAATCAAATTTTATCACAGACTTCTTGTATATCACTTCCCTCAAAGTTCTTCCAAAAGTCTCTAACCAAATATTGTTTTATGTGACAGTAACTTTTATTTTGATTTTTATCTCTGAATGGGAAGCACAGAAATCACGGCTGCATTATCTTACTCCCACAAACACCACTATTCCATCTTACTGGAGATAGTGACTGCCTGGCATTTGTGTCATATGAATGTTATTTGTTACTTGTCAGCCCAAGTCTGGAGATTGTCCAGATCTTGTTGCATTTGAACATGAACTGCTTCAGTGTCTGAATCGTCGTGAATGGCGCTGAACATTCATTGGCGAGCATCCCTACTTCTGACCGCATGATGAAGGGAAGATCATTGATTAAGAAGCTAAAGATTATTTGGCCTAGAACACTGAGGAACTATTGCAGAGATGTCCTGAAACTGAGATAACTGACCTCCTACAACCATAACCATCTTCCTATGTGCCAGCTATGACTCCAACCAGCGGAGAGTTTGTCCATGATACCCATATTGCTCACAATATGCTGCCTTAAATACACTCAATGATCTGGCCTCCACAGACATCTTTAGCAATGAGTTCCACAGATTCACCAAACACTGGCTAAAGAAATTCTTTCTTATCTCAGTTCTAAAGGGTCATCCCTTCCCTCTGAATCTGTGCCCTCAGGTCCTAGCCTCTCCTACTAGGGGAAACACCTTCTCCCCTGTCCATTCTATCCCAGGCCTCTCAGTATTCTGTCAGATTTCCCCTTCATCTTTCTAAACTTAATCAAAGACAGACATAGCATCCTCACACGACAAGCCCTTCATTACCGGGATCATCCTTATGAATTTCCTCTGCACGTCCCCTAATGTCAATACAATTTCTTAGATACGAGCCCCAACCCTCAGTACAAAAAAAAACAAGGCTGAAGCATTCGCAGTGATCTTCAGCCGAGTAGATAATCCATCTTGGTCCCCAACATCACAGATGTCAGTGTTCAGCCAAATTCCAATTCAGCCGAATCCTACTCCTACATCTCATGGTTTCTCAGTACTGGTAAGCACACCACTCCTCGTTGGAGCAGCTTTGGCCTATCTGAGCAGATTCCCATTCAAGCCTGAACTAAAACTGGACTCTGGACACATCTAAAGAACGATGCCACTGATATCATGTGAGTGCCACCTTACCTGAAAAGTGGCAAACGTAGCAAACTCAACATCAACATTAATGTCACCTCTGCCAAGGGCAGTGAGCTAGTGAGGAAAACTGAGAAAACTGAGAAGAAAGAACCAGTCAAGAAGCAGTAATATTTTTAAATGGACACACCAATCCCCATCCATTTTGAGGAGTCAGACTAGTTTTTTCAACTGGGTTTGCCCAAACCCTTTGGCAGAAAAACACCAATGGAGGAAAGAAGATGTACCAAAGGAGATCCATCAAAAAGACATTTCCCTGTTTCGTGTAAAATAAACTTGTCATGAGTAAGAAATTAAAAATATATTTTCAGTGCCCAGTGTCGAATATTCTAAATTCCATGAGTAGACAGACAGTGAGTCTTTTGTTGAGTAAGCTGTAGCAACATTTATACTGAATTTCAACTGAATCCTAAATGAAGATATTTATTCACACAGACAAGATATTGTAGTAAAGGCACAAAGTGTTTTTGTAACAGGCGTCTGCTGGCTCTGAGCTACTCCCTGTAATCTGGTTACAAGCATTTCTTTTCCTTTTCTGTTTTAAGTTTAAAAAGTTAAACTTAAACTTAAAGCTTTGCCTTAGCTTTACACAGAGGACAGGTTTTTTTTGTATTTTATTCCCAAGGTTCTGTCCATTTTCAATGCTTGGCCGTCGTCCATCCTGCACTAGATCATGATCCAAATCTTTTCGCATTAGCCACCAGGAGACAGTGCTGTCCACTATTAACAGTACCGTGTGGATTTTCTAACACCCTCTCGGCAGAAATTGAAGCTCATCTTAGTCAGGTTAAAAACTGGGTATAGTGGCACTTTTTAAAAATTCATTCATGGGATGAGGGAGTCACTTGCTAGACCAGCATTTAGTGCCCATCCCTAAGTTAAGAGTCAACCACATTGTTGTGGGTCTGGATTCACATGTCAGCCAGATGAGATAAGGATGGTAGATTCCTTCCTGAAAGGCCATTAGTGAACCAGATGGGATTTTCCAATAATCATCAATGAATTTATGGATATCATTAGACTCTTAATTCCAGATATTTATTGAATTTGAATTCTACTGCCATTATGGTGGGATTTGAACTCAGGTCCCTAGAACATTACCTGGGTCTCTGGATTACCAGTCCCACAACAATACCACTAGGCCATTGCCTCCCCTTGTATTTATGTTTTGTTTTCACCTTCTGTGCAAATGATCATGAGCAAGATCATTAATCACAACATGGATACAGTGTTGAGAACTAATGTGTTTACCAGACTTATTTTCCCTAGATTCTCTTTTTGTGGGGCTGAATTTTACCAACAAATCGGCCAATTGTTGATTTTGGGGAGTTCGGTGGAGGGTTTCTCTGAGTTGAACAGCTTTCCCTCAGGCAGTCTCTGCTGCTCACTTCATTATGTATAATCACATGTCTCTATGATGTCTCACTCACGCTATCGTGGGCGCATCAGTTGTAGATGGACTCGCCAATGATGGAACCTTCTGGAATTTCCATTGTCAGCATCAAAATGTGGACCAGTTCAATCACTGCCAGTCAGGAATAGCCCAAAACAGTGCATGTAATGAGAGGGTGGGGGGAGATATAAAAAGTTTCTGAGGGCAATAGATGGCATGGATGACACTTCATTGCAAATACAGGTTTATTTCCATAAATGTATTGCTGCTCTGATCGAATGTCACAGTAACTGTAGCCACAGTAACAAAGCTATAGAGCTGCCTGTCCTTAGCACCATATCATGCTAAAACCCTGTCTGAAGGAGTGCTCCTCTCTCCCTCACATGCAGTATAGCCTTCCATCTTGTTCAGTGTGGGAACGTTGAAACAACTGAACACTTTAACATTTATTGAATAACAGGAAAAGTGAGGAAAATACAAAGCAAAACAAGGTGCATTTACTCCTGGGAATAAACAGAAGCCACTTGCCTTTCAAAGAACAATAAAATAGTCAATAAATGACGACTTCACCTAGTTAGATGACAATATAATCCTGTCTGACTTGCAGCATCAGACACTGCAACTCTCTATCATGGTGATGGTGCCATACTTCCAACTTCTGCTTTGGAATACTACTCCTGCTCTCCCACCTCTTCAGTATTCATCACATCCTCTCAGTGCCAGCTCCAGCTGTGCTAGGATAATGCACACACTCTGTCCAGAATGTACAGCAAGCCTGCTAAGACCAATCTGAGCATCAGAGGAGGCGATCGCCAAGTAGTCTATTGCTGGACTGTTAATCCAGAGACCCAGGAAAGGTTCTGGGAACCTGAATTCCAATGCTGCTGTGGCAGACGGTAGAATTTGAATTCAATAAATATTAGGAATTAAGAGTTTAAAGATGACCATGAATCCATTGCCGATTGATGGGAAAAAACCATCTGGTTCACTAATGTCCTTTTAGGAAGGAAACTGCCATCCTTATCTGGTCTGGCCTACATGTGACTCCACACCCACAACATTGTGTGGTTGACTCTTAACTTCCCTCTGGGCAACTAAGGATGGCCAGTGTTGCCCTCATCTTGTGAATGAATGAAAAAAAATAATCAGAACTTTATCTTCAGCAGGTCCATCATCTTGGCTCTCTCGAAAGAGAGGGCTGCATTGTATCTGCTCTCGAGGGGGTTGTATAACAGAGCCATCAGCCATGGCTGCAGAGTGTGGCCCTTGATTCCAGTAACTGTCCCTCTAAGGCAGCCGGACCTTGAAACAAAGCAGGAATCCTGAGAATGCTCAAGGGTCTAGGTATCATAGAAGTTCCCAGAATGCCTGGTAGAGATCTCCAAGATGTGATACCAATGATTGTAGACCACTGGGTCGTTGATGGACTGGAGTCTTCTTCTGTTGATGAAGTCAGCCACATACTCGATGTGATTTGTGTACAGCCTATTGTGCCTGTTACCTGGGGGATAGATAGCGGTGTTGGCAAAGCTGACTGCTTGGGTCACAGCCCTAACCTCGCCATGAAGAAATGAGATGCAGTGATGTGATCAGGTGCAAATTGCATTGGTAACAGCCCTGATATATTTGCCGATCTCGTGTTGTAAGATCCCACAATTGGGATCCAGTGGATCTTTGGAAGCCACCAGAAGTGTAAACATTCACCATAGCTATCACCTTGGCAGTGATGGGGAGAGGGTGGCCGCTCAACATTTCATGTTCTATACCCTACTGCAGCACAGCAACCTGGGATATCCACAGGAACGCTGTGACGTGCTCATCAGGAGAAAAGAGCAGCGGGGACGAGAGACTCAGTCTCCTGAAGCTCCTCCTGAGGGGCCCTTCCACTGCCAAGCTCTCTATGTGGAGGCTGTTTGGCAGACTCTGGTGATTGGCACTGGTAACTGAACCTGCTGATACATCTGGTACTTCTCCATCTCTCTGCACCATCATTCTATCACAGTACCAACAGCAATAACTCCTGCTGTGGCTTGATCCATTGGTCCCACTTCCAATGAACCTGTGCGAGGGAATGCCAGAAACAGATCCTGGTAATGTCAGCAGCCACATGTTTAGCAGAGTTCTGAATAGAGTAGGACATGGAGGACTCTGACAAGGAGGGCTATAGGGTGCCTCAACATCCATCTGTACTAAAAGTCACGGCAAGCCTGTGAGCCTATAAGTTCTAAAGGAGGAAGCAAAATGACAAAAAGCCAGGTTAGTCTATATGCTATGAGCATCCAGGTAGGCACAAGTGAGTGAATGCACAGAGAACAAGTGAAGAACCTTGAGGTGTACTGTGCTCCATGGCAGGAGGTGTGTACTTATCCCTTCATGCAAAGCAGCCTGTCAGAATATAAGGGTCCAATGCACCAATGAAATGGATAACTCAATTCTAAAGGAGTTGGTGAGCCATGATGGTGTGTATATCAAAAGCAAACCTCTATAGATGGGGTATATAAGATGGTCATGACCCATGGAGCATGCTTGGAGGGGATGAGGTCTGCTGGCTATAATAAAAGCCTGGACTAGGAGGAAGGAGAGAATTGGAATTGACAAGTACCCACTCAGTCTTTGTATTGGGGATTGCTGCTGTCTCATTCTCTCTGCCCTATGGGAGAATAGCAATCTGCATAAAAATAAGATGAGATTAGGTAATAAGAGATGTAGATGGATGCAAATAGGTGTCTCGTCACTCACTGGGGACATTCTTGTCTAGCCATGCAAGTCTTAGGTTCAAAATTGAGAATCTTCTTTACCAAACCCACCATATTTTTGGCTGCTTTGCCAATGCCTTCCTTGTTTAGTGGCTGGGATCATTCTGCCCATAGTGTTTCTCTGTTCATGCTCTCTCAGTGCTGTTCTCACCAGCTCCTTTACACTGGGGAAGAAGTGAGGTAGCTTGCCTCACAAAGTAATCACCAATTTCAGGGATTAAACAAAGCCATTTTAGCAAAAAGAACCAACTTCCAAGTTATAAAAAGCAGACAGCATTTTCTGAACAACTTTCAAAAATGATGGCTTTTCATTTCCAAAGGAAGACACAGAGATTCCATCAAACTTCAGTCCAGAAATAGTTACTCCTTCTGCAAATATACTCATCCAGAATTGGAGTCTGGCTTGGATTGATGCAATGCCTTTGCGTAGAACAAGGCACTTTCCTGGTACCAACATAAACAACAATGGATGCAGCACGTTGGTGGCCAAAAATGTGGTTAAAGAGATGGACTGTAACAAACTCTGAAGAGGAAAGAAGCAAATGTAAAACCAAAAGGTGGAATATTTTTCTAGGGAACTGCAGAACATTATGGATCTGAGTAGCTTCAGTTATGTTTGCTAATGGTGGGGTGAAAGCAAGGAATAGACATATGGCCAAAATTAGAGGGGGATTTATCATAGAATGTTGAAAGCTAATGAAAAATATTTACAGCAAAAAGGAGGGGCAAGGGCATAAATGGAACCAAATCCAAACATGTTCATTTTCACATGTGAGTCACTGGGAGACAGGGGGCTGTTGTAGCACAGCAGTAATGACAGGACATGATTTGGTGTAGAATTACAGGAAAGCTTTGGATGAGCTAAAGTTGACAGAGGGTGGGAAGGGTGACTGTCCACTGGAAGACTGGAATAGTTGAATCTGGAGATGAAAAATGGGTGCTCAGGAGTTCCAGCAGCAGTTAAGCTGCAGTAGGGAGAGAGGCAAATGTTATAAGGAAGGTGTGGAAGTAACAGGCTTTTGTGATGGAGAGGATGTTGGGTCAGAAACTTGTCTGGGATTGTACAGGAAACAGAGATTCTGCATCAGCCTCAAACAGTGTCAAGGGAGATCAACAAATTCCAAAATGGCCACCCAAGTTCCAAGATGGCCACCAGGTGCAAGTGTACCTCCAGTTGGACTACATGACTATTACTTCTGTGAATTGTATGTGTTATGTATATTAAAATAAATTTTAGATTTTGCATTTTAATACCGTTTCATATAGGTTGTGATGGATTTAAACAAAAACTAGGTCAGATACTTTTTCTAGCATGGTGGATGGCACAGTGGCACAGTGGTTAGCACTGCTGCCTCACAGCGCCAGAGACCCGGGTTCAATTCCCGCCTCAGGCGACTGACTGTGTGGAGTTTGCACATTCTCCCCGTGTCTGTGTGGGTTTCCTCTGGGTGTTCCGGTTTCCTCTCAAGTCCAAAGATGTGCAGCTCAGGTGAATTGGCCATGCTAAATTGCCCGTAGTGTTAGATAAGGGGTAAATGTAGGGGTATGGGTGGGTTGCGCTTCGGCGGGTCGGTGTGGACTTGTTGGGCCGAAGGGCCTGTTTCCACACTGTAATGTAATGTAAAAACCTGATCCAGTATTTTATCAGGGAGCAGAAAACAGCATATTGATGTGGTGGTTTACAACAAGTGGAGCAAACATTGAAAGCCATTATCTCACTTTTGGTTCAGGATAATCAAGGATTAATTTTATCCTAGAAAACACAGTGATTAGAAGTATTAGGGTAGTAAGGAGGAGTGTGACTGGGACCATAAGTAACTATGATTTCTTTCCTAGAAAAAAGTATAGAAAAGTTCAGGGAAAGTGAAATAACTTTAGTAGAAAAGTTTAATTTGTTCAACTTCCAGACCAGGAGTGCTTGGTTATAAATCTGCTGGTTATTAGAAGCTGAGAAAGTTTAAGCTCTCAGTTTTGAGAGCATACATGCAAGAATGTATCACAGTTAATGAAAAAGAACTAAGAAGAATCAACTTAAGTTGAATGTAAAGATCTGACGTAGAGGCATAATTACACCAGATCAGAGCTTTGCAATGGATTGCATTGGGAAATGAAATGAGACTTTTTGTCTCACATCATGTTTTAAAATTTTTAAAATATCTATGTTCTATATCTGTACATCTTTTTCTGTTTATTCTTTTGCGTGAAACAGTTGCACTCTCTTGTTAAATAAACTCTGCAATTTCATTTAACTATGTTTCAGTGAATGACCATCATGTTAACTAGACATTAAAATAAATATAATCTATCAAGCCAGATTTTGTTCTAGGATCTGACTTATCCAGTAATACCAGCAGCTGGGATCATAAATCTTGGCAAAAGACCTACTTGTTAAGTTCATTGAATTTCAGAGGAATCATGTCTCTTTTTAAAAAGAAGTATGTGGAGGCTCTACGTATAAATGGAATATTTAGTGACATTTATCTCACAAATTGGATTTTCAAGATGGATTTAAATATTGCTAAGAGGTTTTTGGGAATAGAAGACATAATAGAAGACTTTAGAATCTTTGACTAAGGTTAAATTGAGAGAGCAGATAAATTGAAGGTAGAAATAAAAACAGGATCTCTTAAGCAGACAATTTTGAACAAGAATTAATTGGAAAAAACTTGAGAGATGAAAAATAGGAAGAAAAATGACAATTTTTGAATTGGAAGAAAAAGAGGAAGAAAAGAGAAATGCAAAAAGGAAAATAAAATAAAAGAACAATTGAAAAGGAGGGAAAAAGGATGAGGAACTTGAAGATAAGACGACTTGAAATGGGAAAGAGGACTGACTTGAAAAAGCTGGGATCATAAAACCGATTTCAATATATATACACACATACACATTACCCAGTTATGCTATTCAATGAACCATTATTTACAATTTTATGCCCCATTAGTTTATCTTTGAATATTTCACTAATAACCTGTCATTTTCACTCCAAATGTCTTTCTACAAATGCAGGAGGATCATCTGAGCTAATGGGATTTTGTCCTTTTTGTCTAATTTCTTTATCTTTTATGGTGTAATGTTCATGGGTCTTGTTTTATGTGGACATCTTGACTTTTAACAAGCTTCAACTCAAGGAAGTGATCACCCATCAAAGATAGATTGCATCCAGATCAAAGTGGTTGAGCTGGGCTGTGAGCTTTCTGGATAACCTTTATCCTCTGACGCATGCCTTTATCAGCAATCAGATCAGAACTATGGATTTAAGAAAAGGCCTGGTTTAAACTGGGTCAACAATGGCTGCACAACAGCAAACAGATCTCTTTAAGAAATGTAATCCTGAAATATTTTCATGCTCCTGAAGAAAATAAATTAATTGGCACTTAAATACCAGTGAAGAAATTTAGCTGAGTTTGGGAGATTAGATAAGTAGCACTACATGTTACTTGATGCCTTTAACCTCAATGCCAGTGACAGACATTTGATTAGCTGGGATGAGCTGGTAAATCAGTACTCAGTGTACAAACAAGACCTGGGATCACTCTCACCACAAGAGCTGCACGGAAAAACTTCAAAGTCAGCTTTCACTGCCGAAACAGATGAGGAACTACAGTATTATTTACTCATGACTGTTTTTGATAGTTGCCAAAGCACATTTTGATTAATGAATGGGATTTCATCTATTAGCAGAGTTGGAAAATTAAATCTCAAAAGGTAAAGAGGGGGAGAAAATTAAGTCAGTGAATTATCATTAAACAGTGAGATTACCAAATGCAAACATTGTCCCTACAATGTCAGCACTCATTTTAAGAATGCCAATGACCTGTAAGTGAACTCTTCAGTGGAAAATGAAGCTACACTTGAGCCTTTCACAACTTCCAAACAGCCCAAGGAACTTCACAGCCAAAGAGCATCTTTATAATGCAGAGGCCAATTTACATTAAATAAAGTTCTGAAAATAGGAAGAGACAAATGACAAGTTGTTCACTTCAGTTGATGTTGGCCAGATCCTTGCTCTTCTTCAAATAGTGCAACAGAATATACATCTGCCAGACAGGGCAAATCTTAACATAAGATGGGATTATAATAGGTATTGCATTATACCTTTTAAATAACAAAATACCTAGTCGGAAATTGAATGTGAAAAAATACAGCTCGACAACACCAAGTCCTCATTACCCATAAGACCATAAGCCATAGGAGAAGAATGAGGCCATTTGGTTCATTGACTCTGCTCCGCCATTTGATTATAGTTGATATGGTTCTCAACCCCATTCTCCTGCCTTCTCCCCGTAACCATTGTTTCCCTTACTAATCAAGAACCGATCTATCTCTGTCCAGAATACACACAATGACTTGCCTTCCATAGCCTTCCACAACAATGAATTCCATAGATTCCCCATTCTCCAGCTGAAGAAATTTCTCATCTCTATTCTGTCCCTTCGCTCTGAGGCTGAGTCCTCAGGTCTTAGTCTCTCCTATGAATGGAAGCATCAAATCCACACGCAGTCTATCCAAGCTTTCAGTATTCTGTAAGTTTCAATGAGATCCCTTCTAAACTCCATTGAGTACAGACGCAGAGTCCTTTACTGCTCCTCATATGACAAGCCCTTCATCCCTCAAAAGTTTTTGTAAACCTCCCCTGTACCCCCTCCAAACCAGCACACCCTTCCTTAGATATGAAGGCCAGAACTGCTCACAATATTCAAATTTGGTCTGACCAGAATTTTATACAGTCTCAGCAGTACATCCCTGCTCTGTATTCTAGCCCTCTCAAAATGGTAACATTGCAATTGCCTTCCTAACTGCCAACTGATAAGAACTAGGACTCGCAAGTCCCTTTGTGCTTTAGATTTTTGGAGCCTTTCCTGATTAAAAAAATAGTTTATGCCTCCATTCTTCCTACCAAAGTGCATAACTTCAAGCTTTCCCATATTGCATTTTATCTGCCACTTCCTTGCCCACTCTCCTAGCCTGTCCATGTCCTTCTGCAGTCTCCCTGCTTCCTCAACACTACCTGCCCCTCCACCTATCTTTGTCTCTCCTGCAAACTCAGTAACAATGTTCTCAGTTCCTTTTTCTAGATTGTTAATGTATAATGTGAATAGTTGTGGTCTATCCAAGGACCCCTATGGAACTGCCCAGCACCCCTCTCCTCAGTGATGGCTGCTACACTCACCTTTGACGTGACTCCTTTTGAAACTAGAAATTAGATTACCTACAGTATTGAAACAGGCCCTTCGGCCCAACAAGTCCACATCGACCCTCCAAAGAGTAACCCAAACAAATCCCATTCCCCTACCCTGTATTTACTCCTGACTAATGCACCCAACACTATGGGCAATTTAGCATGGCCAATTCACCTGACCTGCGCATCTTTGGAATGTGGGAGGAAACCAGAGCACCTGGAGGAAATTCACGCAGACACAGGGAGAACGTGCAAACTCCACATAGACAGTCGCCCGAGGCTGGAATCAAACCCGGGTCCCTGGTGCTGTGAGGCAGCAGTGCTAACCACCAAGCCACCGTGGCGCCCCCTTTCCTTGAGATCCTGTACCAACATGATTTTCCCAGTCCACTGCAATTGAATTTCCCCACAATTATTGTATTGGTGCCTTTGTTACTTGCCAAATCTGTCTTCTGATTTATTTCTGCCCCACATCCCAACTACTGCTAGGAGGCCTGTACATAACTCTCATCGGGGTCTTTTTACACTTCATATTACTTGTTCTGGAAATTTTAATAAGCTCTGCTGAGTCCTCCGCTACTTTAATTTTTTTCCATAATTTTTCATTCAACAGTTACAACATCGCCTGGCTCAGCATCTCTATTTTAGTAACTTATTTGTTAATTTAGTCTTTAAAAATGTTGGAATGTAGCCTGTAAACGTTTCCCTTATTTACTTAAAATCTAAAAGTAACCTAAAATAGATAGTCAAACAGTAGCTATCACCAACCAATGAACTTATGGCTTATCCAAGATATCAGCCTTTTGTGTAGGGCTCCTGATCCTGGGCTTTGATTTGTCTGGTCTAAAAAAACCTTATAAAGTATGAGCAAAGAAAAAGCAAGCAAAAAAGCATCTTTTCCCCTCTATACCGAATTCCCATGTTACCTGCAAATTCCCCAAACTATGTACTCACTCAGACCGAGTTTCACTCTGGATGGGAATCTCTCCTTCCTGACCATGCAGAGCTTACCAATTGTGCACTTATAGCAGCCCCTTTCTGAAATAGAACTGAGATGACTCATACTAGTTAAACTTCATTAGTAATTAACATCTATTGAGGCTCTATTCAGATGATTCATTAATAACTGTCCCTCAGTCTGAGAATCAGCCAACTTATTAATCTTTTTAGCAGACTACTGAATTTTAAACTGCTCAAATGGGGAAATAAAAGTTCTCTACCAATGCTGCCTCCAAATTCTTCAAAGCATGTACTCACTTGGACTTTGAGAAAGTGAGGACTGCAGATGCTGGAGATCAGAGTCAAGAGTGTGGTGCTGGAAAAGCACAGCAGGTCAGGAAGCATCCGAGGAGCAGAAGAATCGATGTGTCAGGCATAAGCCCTTCATCAGATAATAGGTTTAGGAAACACCAATTTTCCTGTTCCTCAGATGCTGCCTGAATGCTGTGCTTTTCCAGCACCACACTCTCGACTCACTTGGACTTTTTCTCACTGTGAATGGGACCGCTCCTTCTTGACCATGCAAAACTTATTGATCCACAGAGCACAAGAACACAGACCTCCCCCGAACAACAAAAACATGGGTATCATTACAATGTAACCTTCACATTTATTGCAAAGAATAGTGCTATTAGACCAGACAAGTCAATAGGGGAAAACATGGGGTCCACGTTCAACCTCACAAATACACAATAAGCAAATTTTCCTGCATATTCTCTTTACAATAGATTTTCCATTTTCAATAATCTAATAACTGCATTGGTATTCATTTTCTAAACTTCCTCAATTCAAGAAAGGTCCCCTACGTCTGGAAACTAGCAAATATAACCTTTCTATTCAATGGAGGTAGGGAGATACAAAACAGGAAAGTATAGACCAGTTAGCTTGACATCTGTCATGGAGGTGGTGTTAAAACTTGTCATTAAATAGTCTACTGTTGTGCACTTGGGAAAAAAAGCTGAGATAATCACAAACTGTCAGCAGTTGTCAAGGAAAATCATGTTTAACTAGGTTAATGGAACACCGTAAAGGAGTTGTGCATGCTTTGGATAAAAGGGAGCCTGTCGACATACTGTATTAGGATTTACAAAAAGCATTTGGCAATGTGCCTCAGAAGTTATTATGGAAATTGAAAGTTTACGTATAGGGGTTGCATATTATCATGGATAGAGCCAAGCAAACTCAAAGGCCCCCAATGATACAGATAGACCATGGATGAAGCTTGCAATGGGTGTTTTCAGCGTTGCAGAGACTGACTATCTTATCCACGTGAGCAACTACTACTCTGATCACTGGAATTTTTCCCACGTGGTTAAAGATGCCCTCCAACGCATCTCGTCCACATCCTGCACCTCCCCCCTCAGACCCTACCCCTCCAACCATAACAAGGACAGAACGCCCCTGGTACTCACCTTACACCCTACCAATCTTCGCATAAACCAAATCATCCGCCGACATTTCCGCCATCTCCAAAAATACCCCACCACCAGGGATATATTTTCCTCCCCACCTCTTTCCGCCTTCCGCAAAGACCATTCCCTCCGTGGCTACCTGGTCAGGTCCACGCCCCTTCTACAACCCACCCTCCCATCCTGGCACCTTCCCCTGCCACCGCAGGAACTGCAAAACCTGCGTCCACACCTCTTCCCTCACCTCTATCCAAGGTCCTAAAGGAGCCTTCCACATTCATCAAAGTTTTGCCTGCACATCCACTAATATCATTTATTGTATCCGTTGCTCCCGATGCGGTCTCCTCTACATTGGGAGCGCTTTAGGGAACATCTCCGGGACACCTGCACCAATCAACCACACCGCCCTGTGGCCCATTTCAACTCCCCCTCCCACTCTACCGAGGACATGGAGATCCTGGGCCTCCTTCACCGCCGCTCCCTCACCACCAGATGCCTGGAGGAAGAACGCCTCATCTTCCGCCTCAGAACACTTCAACCCCAGGGCATCAATGTGGACTTCAACAGTTTCCTCATTTCCCCTTCCCCCACCTCACCCCATGACTTGTCCTACCTGCCTATCTTCTTTTCCACCTATCCACTCCACCCTCCCCCGACCTATCACCTTCATCCCCTCCCGAACCTATTGCACTCTATGCTACTTTCTCCACGGGGTAAAAACAATGACTGCAGATGCTGGAAACCAGATTCTGGATTAGTGGTGTTGGAAGAGCACAGCTGTTCAGGCAGCATCCAAGGAACAGCGAAATCGATGTTTTGGGCAAAAGCCTGATGAAGGGCTTTTGCCCGAAACGTCGATTTCGCTGCTCCTTGGATGCTGCCTGAACTGCTGTGCTCTTCCAGCACCACTAATCCAGAACTACTTTCTCCACCGCCATCCTCCTCTAGCTTATCTCTCCACGCTTCAGGCTCTCTGCCTTTATTCCTGATGAAACGTTGATTTTACTGCTCCTTGGATGCTGCCTGACCTACTGTGCTCTTCCAACACCACTAATCCAGAATCTGGTTTCCAGCATCTGCAGTCATTGTTTTTACCTAGCTAACATCAATGACTATCATTGAGATTGTGAAATGCTGAAAACACATTTCAGTCATTATGGCATTCCAGAGACTGCAGTGAGTGTCAATGGCCTCAATTCATAAGCAAATAAAGGTTTGACATATTTAACACCACAGAGCATCTCCATATTATTCCCAGTCAAAGGAAAGGCTGAGACAACAATGAAAATTGTCAATGAGGTCATGCAGAGATTCAGCAAATCCAGCAGAGACATGCACAAGGTAATCCTTGAGTAAAGGAACAGACCTACTAATGGCATAGAAAATAGTCCATTCCAAAGATAAATGTACACAAACTACCCTTCCAATCAAGGAAAAACATTACTCCAGTTAGAAGTAATAACAGGCATGAGTGACAACTCAAGGTGATACAACAGAATCCAAATTTCACATTGGTGAAACTGTTAATTGCCAGAGCTGAACATTGAAGAGCCAGCCAAACTTTAACCATTCAACAGTCATCTCATGTGACAACTTGGAGCTCACGTAGACCAGTTGTCATCTCAATCATACGTGGTGTATCTATCACAGCAGATGCAGACATATACATGCAACAAGATAAACTACAGCTTCGCTGCAGGCAGATTAGGGAGAGGCACTCCCACCAGTATTGTATGATTATTATCATGAGTGAGACACTGTTCGCCAGTAACCAAAATGGATCAGTAACAGCAGAGACCATAGCAACAGCATTCACGAATGGAACAGCACTCCCCAAAGGAGGAAAATCATCCTCAGAATGACCAGATACCAGATGAACATGCGCACATACTATAAGGAGACCTGCAAGATTTAAAGGCTATACATGCAATGTATGTTTGTAGCTTGGCAAATGTGGATCCACTAGAGTTAACACATGCTAATGAATGATAATATTCTGTGTGACCATGTATATAGGGTAATTTGCAATGCCCTTGCAGATAAATGTTAGTGTATGCAATTCTTTTACAAAAACGGGGATGTTTGTTACTCAGTGTACTAATTGACTTGCTTTAATCATGGAGATCTACCCCTGCTGTTTAGGCACGTGTGTGCAACTGGTGACAGTTATTATAGGCACATCACTTATAACGGGAAATATGAATGGAAATCAAGCTGGTGGCAGTGTGTCATTTTGCTTTTGTACACTGAGCTGAGTGTTAAACTGCTAAATGCAACTCACTTTTCAGAAGCTTCTTTCATATTTCCTGATTACTCATCTCTATCCTGCTGCAAAATCATGGCGAAAATAGAATAAAATACTCTTGTGGTTGTTTTATGGATTGTAGGATGATTGTATTGACATTTGGTTGCAGTATTTGGCCTGGGTAAATGATATAGCAACATGTAAATGTTTGCTATTTTGAGAATCTTGGCATCATTATGTTTGACCTTTGCTAGAGTATAGGGGTAAGATAGAGCTTGTATCAGCATTGGTTTCACTGCTCATGTCTCAGAAGAAAGGCCTCTATTTTCTTCCTTCTGTGTAACATGGATTGGCTCAATTAAATCACAATACTCCGGGTCAGAAGGAATACACATCGATGTGCTCAGTTGTCTGGCAATGGTGGTTTAATCATTTGTGCTGAAGTGAAAGAAGATGTCCTCCTAAACATGTAGTTTAAAGCTCTGCATTAGGCATAGAATTTAGTTGTTGCTAGTAGTCTTGCTAAAAGGTCAAGGGTGAATGAACAGCAAACGCCTCATGGGATGGAGTGAGTGTGTAAGATCCATTTCCTATGATATCCTCAGCGAATATGTGAAAGGGCCTGAAGCGCCAAGAAATCAATTAATTCCTATTAAGAAATGGAGCTGCTCCTGTTCTCAAGTCAGTTTCCATGGTTAACTCATTTAAAAAAAAAATCAACCATTGGCAATAAATACCACCTTACCAATCATAGCCGAACATTCAAAACCAATAAAGATAGGAAGTCTATGAATTGGTGAATTTGACCAGCAGTGGGTTGTGGAGCAGACCACTGCGGAACAGTTGCGATACAAAATGAGGCAAACCGTCATGGTTAGAAGAATTGGAAGAAGTAGATTGCTGTTTTGGAAAAGGATCACAAACTGAGAGGAAACATCTGCAGGACAATGAGACTGACCTCTTTATACAGAATATACAGAAGCTTGGACAACATCAAGAAGTGAAATGAGATGTGAATGTTGAGGTGAAGGTCGAGAATGAGGACAAAGGACAATTACCTGAACCAATACAATCAGGAAAAATTGTCAGAGCATCCAAGAAAGTAGTGAAGAGATTGTTATGGAAGGGAGATAATTGCATGTTGTAAAAGAGAGCAGGTTTAGATTTTTTTCTGACATTAGAATAACTGTTAGGAAAGGAGAAAGCTGGTCAGAAGAGATAGGCCTTACCTGAGCAGAAAAGGAACTAATCTCCTGGCTAAGAGTGTAAATAATGCACTAGGGGATGATTTAAACGCAAAACGTAGGGATGTGTGTTGACTAAAGGGCCTAGTTTAGTAGTACCTGTGAGGGCAAAAGAGAGATAGGGAACAGGAACAAGGAAGTAAGGCTAGGCTTTTGTGTTGACAGTGAACAAAGAAATTGTCACCTTCGAATGGGCAAGGAAGAGATAAAGTAAGGGTTAAATTGTCTGCAAATGCACAGAGTATAGTGAACAAAATTGGAGAACTGGAAACAAAGATTGCTCAGGAGGATATGACATAGTAGCATTGACAGCAACATGGCTCATGCCAGAATAGGACTGGATTTAACAACTGGGGCTGCAAGGCTTTTAGTAGAAACAGGGTAAGGAGGGGTTAGAACAGTCTTGTTCAAAGATAGTATCATTATCATTGAAGGAGATGCAGTTCTTAAATTTGAAATACCTTGAAGTACCTTGAAAGGCTAAGGATATTAATGAGAAAATAAGGAAGTTAAAAAAAGGCATTTGATGCAAACTAGGATAGTAAGTGCGATAGAAATCAGGAAGAGTAAGTCAAAGGCAGGAGAGAGCTGGAAAAAGTATGTCTATGAGGAAGCATGAGGCAAGAACGGCCGGCTGCACTTAAACAAATAGTGAAATGTTCTTCAAACATATTGATAATAACAGATTGAAGGATAGAGTGGAGCCATAAGGAATAAGCATGTTAACTGCTCACTGAAGCAAAGGTACTAAAAAGGCTCAGACCAGGTAGAGAAGTCACCAAACCCAGGTGGGATACATTTTAGACTGCTGAGAGTGGTAAGGGAGTGAATTGTAGGTCCATTGACAGAAATTTTCCAGGCTCTCTAAACACAGGATTAGTCCCGGGGACTGGAGGATTGCAAATGTGATGCATTGTTTAAGAAAGACACAGAGGATAACCCAGGACAGACCTGTCAGCTTGACATCAATAATGAGAAAACCAAAGGAGGCCAGAATACTGGATAAGGTAAATATACACTTAGAGAAAAATAAGTTAATATTAGACAGTCAACCTGACTTTGGGGCGGCACGGTGGCACAGTGGTTAGCACTGCTGTCTCACAGTGCCAGAGACCCAGGTTCGATTCCTGCCTCAGGCAACTGTCTGTGTGGAGTTTGCACATTCTACCCGTGTCTGTGAGAGTTTCCTCCAGGTGCTCCGGTTTCCTCCCACAGTCCAAAGATGTGCTGGTTAGGTGAATTGGCCATGCTAAATTGCCCATAGTGTTAGGTGAAGGGGTAAATGTAGGGGAATGGGTCTGGGTGGGTTGCTCTTCGGAGGATCGGTGTGGACTTGTTGGGCTGAACCCGTTTCCACACTAAGTAATCTAAATCTAAGTAATCTAGGAGTCACAATTTGAAGACTTGTCAGCAAGAGAGTTAAGGATTGTGATAAGGAGAAACTCAGTTGTTAGGATTTGCAATGTGCTGCCTGGGAGAGTGATGGAAGCAGATTCATTTTGAGGTTTCAAAAGAGAGCTGGATACATTATGTGAAAATGATTAACTTAGAGGGCTACAGAGGTAGGAATGGAGAATGGAATGAGCTCAGTACTTGTTTTCGGAGCTAGTACAGATGTGATGGGTTGAATCGCCTCTTTCTGTACTGTTAAATTCAATTATTCTATAGAAAATTGAAATGATATAGATATCAGTTGTATAGAGATTTTGGAGTGGGGGGAGGTGGAGTGTAGTAAGGCACATGTTGAGGATAGGACGACCAGGAAGAGGAGGAAGACTCAAGATCAGTTGGAACAATGCGGTGATGATCAGAGCAGGACTGGGAGAAGAACCAGTGACTGACAGGACGGGATGGACAAGAATCATCACTTGGGAGAAAATGAGGACTGCAAATGCTGGAAATCAGAGTTGAGAGTGTGGTGCTGGAAAAGCACAGCAGGTCAGGCAGCATCTGAGCAGAGAATCGATGTTTCGGAAATGAGCTGATTACTAGCATTGTACTGACCCCAACTCAAATTGGAGGACCTGAAAGGAGACACAGACACAAAGAAGGACAAACACCACATTATCGTAGCAGATCAACTAAATTTCATTTTGTGCATACCGGCAGTAATTTACCGAACCATTGAAATCCTTTACTTTGCTGGAATTGCAGATACAATATAATGTGCAAACCCAGGCTTCATACTTAATCCATGATGAATGAAGTTACATGGTTATACCTTGATAGATCTTTAACAAGAGTTGGACAGAGCTTAAATTTTCTTTTCCAGGGCAGCATGGTGGCTCAGTGGTTAGCACTGCTGCCTCACAGCACCAGGAACCTGGATTCGATTATAGTCTTGGGTGACAGTTTATGCAGTGTTTGCATATTCTCCCTGTGCCTGTGAGGGTTTCCTCCGGTGATATGTTTTTCTCCCACTGTCCAAAGAAAGGCAGGTTTGGCGGATTGGCAACGCTAAATTGTCCATAGTATCCAGGGAGGTGCAGGGACGTTAACCAAGGGAAATATAGGGTTGCGGAGTAGGGGTCTGGATGTGGTGGGATGCTTTGCCAACAGTTGGTGTGGACTTACTGGGCCAAATAGCTTACTGCCACACTGTAGGGCTTCTATTCTACAGGATTGGTCTATATACTCTGAAAAATGCATTGTGTAAGATGCAATACAAGTAGAGAAAGTATATATGACATCAACTGCTGGATCATCCTCATGAAGTCAATGAATAAATAAAAACCAGAAGTGCTGGAATAATTCAGTAGATCTGCAACATCTGTGGAGAAAGGAATGGATTTAATATTTGGAGTCCAACATGATTGGAGGAAGAGAAGTCATATTCAATTCAAAACATTGACCATTTCTCTCTGCACAGATGCTGCCAGACCTGCTGAATTTCTCCAGCATTTGTTTTTGAAATTCAGATTTCCCAGCACCCACATTATTTTGCTTTGAGTATGTCCAGCAGTTAGTTTTGATTTCAGATTACCAATAGCTGCTGTATTTGGCTTTAAGTTTAAGTCAGATCCACTTCCTTTATTAAAACTTTGTCCAGAAGAAAAGCTGGAGATTATAGTGATTGCAATGAGGGTGGGGGAGGGTGAGAAGGCATTAGGAACTCCAAGGCTGAACACTAGACTCCACTCAGCTAGAGAGAGACAGTTAGCTACAAGGGATGGAGTCTGGTGTAGGAACCATGGGAATGGCCCTGCATGGGTAAGAACCATGTCCGACATGAGGTCAGGTCCAGTGACATACAAAGTTTGGATTGGTGCGACAGTCCTGAACAAGCATTTGGATCACACGAAAACTGCAAACTCTCAAACCACACTGGAGCAAAATGTGCCCAGCTTCTTGAATACCTTTCTGACTATTCTGGAAACAATGGGTTCTCTCTCTCTCTGTCAAGAATTGAAGATTACTTGGAATCCGAAATTGACATGGCAGATGTCACTGTTTCAATGCCTTTTCCACCTGAAGAGCAGAATTAACCTCTTCAAAGATACTGCGGGCACAAGAGGTGAGATACTATGTGGTCACATGCCGCCCGTATCAGAGGCAAAGGTAGAGGAACATGAGCCAGTGGTAAACCGCCCCAGGAGGAGCGACAAAAGACAAACAAAAGAACCAGCCTCCGTCCTCAATACTCCGGAGGGGGAGTAGGAAAGAGGGGGAGAATGTAGCGACTGAAATGAGGTCAGCCAGGTAGACCTCAGAATTTGAGTTCCCTGATTGGGGCTGTTAATCTGGTCTCAACAGGGTGCCCTGGCTAACAGATAAAAACCAGGAGTGTCAGGGGTTCTGTTCAGAGTCGAGAGCAAGATGCTGGAAAAGCACAGCCTGTCAGGAAGCATCTGAGAAGCAGGAGAATCAATGTTCTGGGCATAAGCCCTTCATCAGGAATGAAGCTGGAGGCAACGTGGGACTGGGATAATGTGGGGGGGGGGGGGGGGGGGAAATGAGGAAGTTGTTGAAATCCACTTTCTCCTCTGGGTTCTGTTCACTCAAAGCTGGCTCTGAGGGAGCTGGATCAGTGTCAAGGACTCTCCATGTGTAAATAAAGGGGAACTTGGTGATGGGATACTGGCCTCATGGGAGTTATTTCAGTACTGTTTTTCTGAATTCAGATCATGAGCATGGCCTTAATTAGGCCTCGGTGCAAATACTTGCCCTCCTACCCAAAACACCTTGAAGGTGGGGGCACAGAAATCCTGAAGAATGTTTACAGCAAATACTTGGTTTAAAGACATCTCTGTGCATATTTCCCTGCTTTGTGCCTATGTATAAAACAGGGTCCAATTAGTCATTTCCTCAATAGTTACCTTAAAGCATACAAGCAGAGCTTCAGTGTAACCATATAGATGTTTATATCGAGGCATTTCACCATTGTGCAAATCGGAAAATTACTAAGTTTATATGTGTTGCACCTGATACTGAAAAATACACAGATCAGCATTGGCAAATCTCTCTCAGCCCATTATGAAGGGTCTGAGAGAAGAGCCAGTGATGAGTTAGACAACAACCAACAAATCATGCACTGAAATCTCTGTATAAAAATGATGTACAGATGAAAGGGAGTACAAATAATTCAGCTGTTTATTATAGCTGTCAAGTTCAATAAGATTCAATCTTCATTGCTATGGAAAAATAAGATTAAAAATCAAGATTGATTTTCAAGAGTTGAAATAGGTCAGCTCCCATTTAGTCTTGCCGCTATTGAAAACCAAGACTGTGGTTTTGAAATATCGTACAGAAGGCAAATTCAGATGAACAAGAACCCAGTTACCATAAATGCAAGAAGCTTATAAGTTTATGTTTCTCCATTTTAAACGATGCCTAGTTTTCAGATCAACCATTTCATTTCTTAATCACGATTTGGAGATGCCGGTGTTGGACTTGGGTGTACAAAGTTAAAAATCACACAACATCAGCTTATAGTCCAACAGGTTCATTTGGAAGCACTAGCTTTCGGAGTGCTGCTCCTTCATCACATGGTTGTGAGATTTTTAAACTTTGTCTGCTAAAGGAGACAAAAGTTCTAATGAATACCTTACATAAATAACTCTCATCTCAGTTTTATAAAAATTCATTTACAGGATGAGGGCATCGCTAGCTAGACAGCATTACTGCCCATCTCTAATTGCCCAGAGGGGAATTGCTAGACCCATGTTGGGTCTAGAGTCACATGTAGGCCATGAAGTATAACAGGTATCTTTGTCTTGTTCTGACCTGTTTCTCCTTTTCTTTTTAAACTTATAACCCATTTCTTTTTCTCTGTCCCCACCTTCCAACCAAGGGACATTTTCTACCATTCTATTACCTGCAACATCTTCCCCACAACACCAATAAGGCTGCATGCTTTGTGCTGCCTTCTCACCCTCACAGGAAATATCCCCCTGCACCAATAGTAATAGTTGTGTCACCCAATTTCATTTTCTGTAATAGCTGCCTCTCTCTCATTCCCCTCACTTCCGTCCAAGGCCCCAAACGATCCTTCCACATCCTCCAGAGATTTACACATACTTCCGCACATACCATCTACTGTGTCCGTTGCTCACTCTTCTACACTGGGGAGACAGGACACCAACTTGCAGACGTTTTTCAGCGAACATCTCTGGGACAGACGCAGTAAACAACCCCACCGCCCTCGAGCCGAAACACTAACTTCCCCTCCCGCTCCACCAACAACATGCAAGTCCTGGTCTCCCCCACTGCCAAACTCTTACCATCCGATGCTTGGAGGAAGAACACCTCATCTTCTACCTTATGACCCTCCAACCACATGGGATCAATGTAGATTTTACCAGTTTCTTCATTTCCCCTTTCCCCCACCTTATCCCTGAGCCAACCTTTCAACTCAGCACTGCCCTCTTGAACTGTCTTCCTTCTCCATTTTTCTTCCCACTATCTGCTCAACCCTCCTTTCCAACCTATCATCCCCTACCTCCATCTACCGATCACATTCCCAGCTACCTTCCCCCAGGCACCACCCCCTTCCATTTATCTCTGCGCCTCCTTGGGCCAACCCTTCATTCCTGAAGTGTTTATGCTCAAAACACTGCACCTCAGATACTGCCTGACCGGCTGTGCTTTTCCAACACCACAATTTTCAACTCTGATCTCCAGTCCTCACTTACTCTCACATCCCAGCCAACAATAGAGCAGAGAGTCACAAAAGGTGGTGTGCTATCCATCATTCAGTTCCTCATTTCCTCCTGAGAGGAACCTGACTCAGACTGCCTTACGCAGTGGACTTATTGTGTCAGAAATTTGAGTGAAGGCTATCCCCTTTGACTGGGTTGATGATGTAGATAACTATCAGCCCATGTGTGCGCTAAATGACCCGGCATGGCAGCACTCGCTCTAGTTTCCATGTTGGGTTTTCCCAACATCTGCTTTGTTGTACTAGTTTTGTAAAATTCCCAACCAGAATTATAATGAGGAGAGTTAGGTCATCAACAAGGACCTTAACAAGTGTTATTTGCCATCAATTAGCAATGCACTGCTGTGTGACAAGCATCTCACCTCATTGCTTGTGAAAAATGTAAAAGATTGGGGTGCGATGATTTCAACATTGACTTCTTACTCAATTCTGTCTCACCTCACCATAGCCCATGTCACTCAGATTCCAATTAGATTTTGTCTGTAAAATTATAACATACTGGAAATTAAAAGTTAAAAATCTCACAACACCATGTTATTGTCCAACAGGTTTTTTGGAAGCACTAGCTTTTGGAGCACTGCTCCACAACCACCTGATGAAGGAGCAGCACTCAAAAAGCTAGTGCTTCCAAGTAAACCTGTTGGACTATAACGTGTTGTGTGATTTTTAACTTTGTACACCCCAGTCCAACACTGGCACTTCCAAATCATGGAAATTAAAAAATATATTCAGAATAGCTGCAGTGGCCTTGGATATCAGATTTCCATAAGACCATAAGACATAGGAGCAGAAGTCAGGCCATTTTGAATCTGCTCCACCATTCAATCATTGCTGATAAGTTTCTCAACCCCATTCTCCTGTTACCTCCCCATAACCTTTGATCCCATTGACTCTATATACTCCATGTTGTAACAAATTTCATAGATTCCACCACTTGTTGGCTGAAGAAGGTTCTCCTTATCTCTGTTCTAAAGGGTCTTCCGTTTACTCTCAATCTGTGTCCTTGGGTCCTAGTCTCTCCTGCTAATGGAAACATCTTCCGAACGTCCACTCTGTCCAGGCCATTCAGTACTTTGTAAGTTTCAATTAAATTCCCCCTCATCCTTCTAAACTCCATTGATTACAGACCTAGAACCCTCAAACAGTTCTCATATGCTATCTGCAGCAGCCAATTTACCGGGCATCTGTTGACTGTTGAGAAAATAGGAACATATGATATATATTGATACTGAATGAAAAATAGATGGATATCAGAAATTTGTTTCAATTAGAATCAATATGCTTTGACACAATGAATGTTGATTAAATTTATAATGGGATGGTTAATGTGTGATTCCAATTAAAGGGATGATTTCTTTCACACAAAATTAAGATTTCTTTTGTAAAGAAAATTATCAATTTTACCGCATGCAGTAACTTCCTGTTGCACCCCAGAGTGTGCTGATATTCAGCTCCCCATGTGACAACATCCCAATTTTAAAATCTTTGCGATTGTTTTCAAATTCGGCCATGGCCTTTTCTTTTCTGGTCTTGAAAAGTCCTCCACACAACCACAAGTCTTCAAGATCTCTGCACTTTTCCAGAAGTGGTCCTGCACATTTCCAACTTTAATCTATGATAGCCATGCCCTGGCTCCAAGTTCACCCCTCCAGCCTCTTGAGATGGTCCCAAGAACCTCTGATCAAGCTTCAGATTACCTTTGCCAGATTCTCCTGACTTTCTGCCAAAAAGAGTGGAAAAGATTTTGACATAACTCGCTAAGCATTTTGTTTTTTTTTTAAACTACATTAAATGAATTACATAAATGTAAATTGTTGAACAGAATCTGAAGCAGTTGCAGCATTTACAAAACTCAGGCTGGACATTGTCATAATGTGAAAGTGGGGACTGCAGGTGCTGGAGATTAGTGTGGTACTGGAAAAGCACAGGTCGGGCAGCATCCGAGGAACAGGAAAATCGACGTTTTGGGCAAAAGCCCTTCATCAGGAATGCTGTTTGTCGTAAGGCCTGAATTAAAGTAGCAACCAGAGATGAGTAGGCTAGGTGGATAAGCCAGGGTAATGGCAGAGTTAAAGGGATAGGGTGGAAGTGAGAGGTCTGGGTATCAAGCTATTCAGAGGATTGGTAACAACTTTGATGGGCCAAATGGCCTCTTTCTGCACTGTAAGGTTTCTTTGATTCTAAACATAGTCGTAGAGTCAAAGAGCTGTACAGCATGGAAACAGACCCTTTGGTCCAACTTGTCCATGTTAACCAGATATCGGAGATATATCTGGTCCCATTTGCCAGCATTTGATCCATTTCCTGCTAAACCCTTTCTATTCATGGAGCCATCCAGAAGCTTTTTAAAATGTTGTAATTGTACCATCCTCCACCACTTCCTCTGACAGCTCATTCCACACATGCACCACCCTCTGCATGATAAAGTTGCCCATTAGGTCCCTTTTAGATCTTTCCCCTCAGGTCCCTTTTAGATCTTTCCTCTCTCACCCAATACTTATGCACTCTGGCTCTGGACTTCCCCATCCCAGGGAAAAGATTTTGTCTATTTAGCCTATCAATGCCCCTTTATGATTTTAATAAACCTCTAAGCTCCTGTATTATTTCTGCATTTTGCCATCATTTTGGGTTTGTTATTTAAAGGAGATGTTGGATTTGGCTCTTGACTTAGTGGTTTCAAATCCATCTGCTTTATATAATACTGTAATTTGATTACAGTCATAGTCTGTGTCAGGCTAACACTTAATGTTAAGCAGCTAGGTCAGGTTGCAGGCCGGATTGTGACACATGCAGCCTTCCCTTCAAAATAACAATGGAACTTTGCCCACAAGTAAAATATTTGATAGCCATCAGCAAAAATGAGGCAAGTGCCCTGTATTGTTTGCATATTGTATTTCATATAGCTTTATGCTGATATTCTGAGTGCAGGCATGATACAATGTATGTACGCATACAGCTGTCTAAAGTGTGCTGTAATGCAAAGTCAAAAGATTGCAGGAAACTGATCTTTAAATTTATTTCCTACTTTTATTGTGTATTTTGGCTGAATGCTACATGGTTCTGTAAATTGAGCTATTTTATGTGGTACTACTAAGAATGACGACAGTCTGCGGTTAGTGTAGTCTAAACACATTAATAGAGGACTGCTCGAGGGCTTTGGAATTTTTGTAATAGACAGCATCAATGACAATAGAAAGCAGGCAGAAGAGGTAACTGAAGCACATGCAACTTTACCTGCTGGGGCATAAAAATGAAAGTTTAAATATCGTTTACTCTTGTGGTTAAATGCCAATCCTTAATCTTGTTTGTGACACTGAAGCAGAGTATAACAGTAGAAAAGCACCAACTTTCTGAAATCTGAACAGTCCTCTGGAGTGTCTAGACAACACTAACAATCGGCCTTCTAAAGACTGAAGTTGAATAGCAGGAACTGAAAGACAACGAAGAAAGAAAAACAAGTGAACAAAACGTGAAATTAAGGAAAAGAACTTGAGAGAAACAACAGAATGCAAAAAAAAAGATTCGGGGGGGGGGGGGGGGGGGGGACGGGGGACGAAAGGATGTTGTTCAACATTTTGAAATATTTCCACTAACATTATGTATTATTTTGAGCAACTACAGACTCAGCACTTGGAGGATTCGTAAAATATTGGCACCGAACCAATATCACCGCAAAAAAAATGTGCCAATTAAGAGATGAATTAATATGGGAGGTGGGAAAGGGATGCAGTCTATTGTTTATTTTCCTGTCAGATAATGGCAGGAAACAAATCAAAGGCAGAAAATTGTAACATAAGTAAAATGCACAATTAGGAAAGAGGTTAGTAGTTTTAACTTTGTTTTCATGAAGTCATACTTCCTAACAACCATCATCAAACCTCATTAATACCTGCTGACTGTTACTTCCTGGCACATAATTACTGTGGTCTACAGAGGAATGCCACACAAATTGTATTCTGAGAATTAATCATTGTACCATAAATTTTTCAAACTGAATCTCAAAGATCTGCAAAAGGTCACAAGAGATCACTTTCTGCATACTTATGTTTGCTGATTTATCCAACTGAAAAGAATAGATTTTTGATTATACACAAAACCAAACCAAAGCAAAGAGGCTTGTAATTTAGAATGGTGAAGATGTCTTGTTTCTATTTAAAACAAACAAGACTATATTACATGGGGCTAGAAATCATAGTTTAGTCATGCAAAGCCCTGTAGTATCACAAGCAGTTCTGGTCACAATACAGTCAGCAAGATATGTTAGTCAATGAGGAAGAATGATGTCGACTTAACAAGAATAACTCTTATCGATATCATGAGTCACCGCTCCAGATCACCTATAGATATATCAAACTTTAATTCTAACATGTATTTTCGAAAGGAATCAATGCAGTTAAAATGGCTGCAGATGACACTTAGTGGCTATCTGGGGAGAGAGATAATGGAATGTCATCTGACAAAGTGTAGAGGAATCTTCAAATATAAAAGGGGGAAAGGACCTGTAATCTCCTGGGAGCCATCTCAAACTATGAAAAGTCAGCAACTTGGGGAAGAGAGATGTTTTCTGTTTCTCAAGAATACACGTGAACAGATTAAAGCCAGTTCAACACTGGTTTATGCGAGATAGTAAGTTCACCTATTAGAGAGTACTAACGAGTTCAAATACTAACGTTTAGTTAATATCAGTCAAAAACCACCCATTAATCACCCCTGCATTTAAGGGTTTAGTTGAGAAGATGTAGGAACAGAATTAGTCTAGTTGGCCTATTGAATCTGCTCCACCATTCTATGATTGATGTGTCTCTCAACTACATTCTCCTGTCTCCTCCCTGTAATCTTTAATCCCCTTACTAACCAGTCTGTCTGTCTTAAATACACTGACTTGGTCACCACAGCCTTCTGCGGCAACAAGTTCCACAAAGTTACACCCTTTGGCTAAAGAAATTCCTCTTTATCTCAGTTTGAAGGGTCAGCCCTTCACTCTGAGGTTGGGCCCTCGGGTCTCCCCTACAAATAGAAATATCTTCTCCACATCCACTCTATCCAGGCCGAAATTTCAATGAGATACTCCCATATCCTTTTAAACTCCATTGAGTACAGACCCAATGCACTCCTTGTTTGACAAGCTCTTTATGCCTAGGATCATTCTTGTAAACCTTCTCTGGACCCTCCTTACATACTTCCTTACGATATAGGGGCCAAAACCGCTCACAATATTCCAAATGCATCCTGACCAGAGCTTTAGACAGCCTCAGCAGTACACCCCTGCTCTTGTAATCTGGTCCTTAGAAAACAAATGCTAATACTGCTTTTGTCTTCTTAACTGCCAACTGAACTTGCATGTTAACCTTAAGAGAATCCTAAATTAGGACTCCCACAGATACATGAAGCACATTTTCCTATTTCCATGCCTCTGTTCACCCACCAGAGTACATAACCACTCATGTTCCCATATTGTATCCCATCTGCAACCTATCTGCCCACTCTCTGTGCCTGTCCAAGTCCTTCCTCCGTCTCTCTGCCTCCTCAACACTACCTGTCCTACCACTTTGGTGTTATCTGCAAATGTAGTAACAATGCAGTCAGTTCCTTCAGCCTGATCATTAATGTACAATGTGAATAATTGTGGTTCCAACACTGCCCTGCAGAACTCCACTGGTCACCAGCTGCCAGCCTGAAAAATAACCCTTTATTCCCACATCCTGCCAAGTAGGTCAAGCCTCTATCCAATTAAGTACCTTGCACCTAACACAATGGGCTCATCTTATTTAACAACCTCCTGTGTAGAACTTCAAAGACTTTTGGATATCCAAATAGATCATGTCCACTAGCTCTCCTTTGTCTAATTTGCTCATTACTTTAAAGAATTCTAACAGTTACAGACATGACCTCTCCTTGATGAAGCTGCACTGACTAAGGCATTTTCTGGTCTTCTGGATCTTCCCTTGGGATAGTCATAGAGACATACAACATGGAAACAAACCAACCAGTCCATGCTGAACATAACCGCAAACTAAATTTGCCTCACCTGCCTGTTCCAAGCCCATATTCCTCCAAACCTTTCCTGTTCATGCACTTATCCAATTGTGTTTTAAGTACTGTAATTGTGCCCACATCCACCACTTTAAGAAGTTCATTTCACACATGAACCACACTGTAAAAGACTCATGTCTTTTATAAATCTCGCTCCTCCCAACTTATAATGTGCCCCTGAGACTTGAAATCTCCCATTCTAAAAAAAAAGACAACTACCATTAACCTGATCTATATCCCTCATGATTTTATAAACTTCTAAAAAGGTCACCTCTCAACCTTCTATGCTCAACTGAACAAAATCCGAGCCTTTCTTTATAACTTAATTCTTCCATACCCAGTAACATCCTGGTAAATCGCTTCTGAACCCTTTCCAGCTTAATAATATCCTTTCTATAACTGGGCAACTAGAACTGGACACAGTACTCCAGAAGGCGTCTCACCAATGTCTGTACAACCTCAATATGACTTCCGAACTCCTATATTCAAAAGACTGAGCAATGAAGGCAAATGTGTCAAATGCCTTTGTAACCACTGTCTATGTGTGATGCCAATTTCAAAGAATTATGTACCTGCACCTCTAGGCTCCTGCTGTTCTACAACAATACCCAAGACCCTACAATTAATTGTTTAAGTCCTACCTGTTTGTTGCACCAAAGTGCAATATCGTGCATATACCCAGAATCCATTGATGCATTTGATCAAGACCCCTTTGTAATTTTATAAAACTTTATTCACCATCTACCATGCCACCAATTTTGATGTCATTCGCAAACATCCTAACCATGCCTTGTATATGCTCAGCCAAATCATTTATATTAACAAAAAAAATAGGATCCAGAACTAACCCTGTGGAACACTGATGGTGACAGGACTCCAGTCCAAAAAACAACCTTCCACCACTGTCATACTTGATACATTGCTTCATACTGCCTTATTTTGAAATGCTGCCAAACTAACCTGGCACCTAACAGAAACCTTGATATTTTGGATCTACTTAACCTTCCTGACACTGTCAGTGTTCCTTCATATTCACTCCCCTGCTAGGTAAACCAGTCAAATTTGCACTGTATTCCCCTCACCCCAACTGATTTCCATTCAAATATCTTGCAAACTCCAGAGAGGATTGCTATTAACTCCAGTTTAAGAGCCACTGATCCACAGGGCAACATTAGTTACACCTTGAAAAAGATATAAATTTTGACATATCAATTTACCCTTGAAAAAAGTGGTTACTTACCCAGAAACTCTATTGAAAGCCAATGTGCTCTGCCCAATTTTAAAAAATAATAATAAATTGATTAGAATTTGTGCATCAGGGATGCTCAGTGCCGTATCCTGGCAACCAGGGATGCTGCAGGTAAAAAAACAAGTCTTTATTTCATGATTCCACAGAAATTAGGATCTGTTGGAGTATATTGTCTCAATATTTGCACAGCACAAGAAAATCTAGCAAAAACTATTTTGATTTCCAACCTAAACAATAATAAATGGTAACAAAAAACAAAATGGTGGAGAAATCAGAGAAGGTTCATTGCACCAAAGTGTTAACTTTGCTTTCTCTTTACAGATGCTGCCACACCAGCAACTTCTCTTTGCATTTCGGATTTCCAACATCCGCACTGCTTTGGTCTTGTTTAAAATAGATAGCTGCTAAGATAGCAGCTTGGTGCCAGGCTCAGGATCAAGCCAAAATCATTATCTTCTGTTTTATCTGCACCGTCTCACTTTATTACTGTTGTGAGCATGCTGAAGTGAACTTGCCAAGACATTGCTTGGTCCATTTTTCCAACAAATAAATTGTGAATAATGTAGATGGAATGGCAGCAGACGCATGGATTATAAATATTGGACTAACTGAGCTGAGCTACACAAAGATATATTGTATAAAAAGGGGATTCTAGCAAATTACAGCTTATCTGCAATATGAACACATCAGTTCATCCATCAAGTTTGTCCCAAACTCTGATGGCTACAGCACTATGCCCAGAAATGCATTCTTGGGAAACAAAAGTCCAGGACCAAAAGTGGGAAACAAAAATCATTAGAAAATTTCTCCATTTCTACAGCTGATGAAGTCAGTCTAGATGACATGGACTTGTAAAGTCACTTACCTTCCTTACGATAAGATTTTCAGTACAGATAGAGCATTAGCAGTAATTTGCTCCAACCTTCTGGTATGATGCTATTTCTGCCTGTCATGAACCAGTTCAGCCATTTTGAAAACGAGCAGAGAGGAAGGAGCCACAGCAGACAAATGGTCATTGCTCTCTGGGGAGAAATGAACAACCTAACGTCCACTCTATTCCTACTCCTATAACTTACAACTCAAGATCCCTCGTCTTCCCAATATTTTAAACTTTGAATAATCAATACTACACTATTCATGGATCAACATTTCCCTATCTTCCCGGCGTTCTAAGGTACACCTGATCAGATCCCAGGGATTTATCCCAGGGTGTTTTAAGACACCCAGCACCACTTCCTCTGTAATATGGATACTTGTCAAGATGTCGCTATTTATTTCTCTGCATTCTCTGCCTTCCATGTCCTCCTCCACAGCAGACGCATATGCAAAATACTTGTTTAATATCTCCCCATCTCCTGCGGTTCCACACATAGGCAGCCTTGCTGATTTTTAAGGTGCCCTATTCTGTCCTTTTGTCCTTAATATATTTATAAAATCCCTTTGGAGTTTCCTTAGCTTTGGCAAATAAGATTATCTCATGCCCTCTTTTTACCCTCCTTGATTTCCCTCTTAAGTACACTCCCACTGCCTTTATACTCTCCTAGGAATTCACTCAGTCTCCGCCCTTCATACCTGATATACGCTTTCTTCTTATTCTTAACCAAAATTTCTCTAATAATCCAGCATTCCCTACATCTACCAGTCTTGCCCTTCATCCTAACAGGTTCATACTGTCTCTGAACTCTTGTTATCTCATTTTTGAAGTATTCCCATTTCCCAGCCGTCCACCCCTAATCAACTTCTGGAAGTTCTTGCCTAATATTGCAAAAATTGGCCTTTGTCCAAATTGGAACTTCAACTTTTAGATCCAGTCTATCAGTTTCCATTACTATATTAAATCTAATAGAATTATGATCACTGGCTCCAAAGTGCTCCCCCACTGACACCTTTGTTACCTGCCCTGTCTTATTTTGCACCTTCTCTAATAGTTAAGCCCACATACTAAATCAAACATTTTCTTGTACACACTTAACTTCCTCTTCATCCAAGCCCTTAACACTATGGTAGCCCAAGTCTATGTTCGGAAAGTTAAAATCCCCTACCATAACCACCCTATTATTCCTACAGATAGCGGAGATCTCCTTACAAATTTGTTTCTCAATTTCCTGCTGACTATTTGGGGGTCTATAGTACAATCCCAAACAGGTGAGCAACCCTTTCTTTTTTCAGTTCTACCCAATTAACGTCCCTGGATGTATTCCTAAGAATATCCTCCCTAAATATAGCCATAATGCTATATCTAATCAAAAATGCCATTCCCCCTCCTCTCTTGCCAGTCACCCACCCCCCATTTAGCCCACCAAGTCCACACTAACCCTCCAAGTATCTCACCCAGACCCATTACCCTACCTTATTACTTGATATTTCCCCTAATGCACCTAACCTACACACCCATGAACACACTGAGCAACTTAGCATGGCCAATTCACCCAACCTGCACATCTTTGGACCGTGGGAGGAAACCCATGCAGACACAGGGAGAATGTGCAAACTCCACACCAGAAAGTCGCCTGAGACTGGAATCAAACCCGGGTCCCTGGTGCTGTAAGGCAGCAGTGCCAACCACTGAGCCACTGTTTATATGCTGTGAAAGAATAAAACCAAAACCTAACCAACATCAAACCCCAATCACCACTGTGCTTAATTACCTATGGAGGGCCTAATGCTCAAAATTAAAAATTTTCATTTTTATATTAAAACCTTTCATAGCCTTACCTTCCATCATTATTGTTGTTATGCCTGATGCATTCCTTTGAATGCATGACATCTTTAAATTGTGTTGTGACAATTTAAAGGGGATAACTAGTATGTTCGTACAGCTTACAACTTGAGTAATGCACTTTATTCTACTATTTTAATTAAACTTTCCCTTTACGTCTTCTTTGGTAAATGTATCTTCAATTGTCTAATCCCCCAGCTTTGGAATCAAAGATATCTTTTTAAATCAAATCTGATTAACTTTTGAATACTTCTAGTATTACCTTTTGAGTCAGCATACATTTTCTTCTAATGTTTTTGTAACCTACGTCAAAGGGCACTATAAAGAAGTTGTGTGTGTCATTGTTCTGCACCTGTATGTTTAATTGAAGAACATGCTTTCTTAAGTCGAACATATTAGGCCACTGTTGGAATACTGCATTCATTTCTGGTATCCCTGCTATAGCAAAGATGTTATGAAACTTGAAAAGGTTCAGAAATATTGAAGGATTGGAGCTATGGGAGCGGCTGAATAAGGTGGGGTTATTTTCCCTGGAGTGTCAGGTCTCAGGAGGGAACCTTATAGAAGTTTATAAAATCATGAGCAGCATGAATAGGGTGAATAATCAAGGTCTCTTCCTCAGGGTAAGGGAGTCCAAAACTAGAGGGCATACATCTAAGGTGGGAGAGGAAAGATTTAAAAGGGACTTAAGGGGCAGCTTTTTCCACAGAGAGTTAGGAGTGTATGGAATTAGCTTGTCAGTGGAATTGGAGGAGGTTGGTACAATTACAGCATTTAAAAGGCAGCTGGATGGGCATATGAATAGGAAGGGTTTAGAGCGATAGGGACTAAAATGTTGGCAAATGTACATTAAATTAGGATATCTGGTTGGCATGGACAAGTTGGTCCGAAAGGTCTATTTCTGTGCTGTACATCTCCGTGACTCAGTCGAACACCGGTCAAGTCATTTTGTGTTGGTTTTATCATAATGAAGAGATGGAAGCTATATTTCACAATTTTGTACTTCAAAGAATTAAACGTAGTCTTTGGCGATTCAAGGGCAGTGGGAAGCTGTGTTTAATACAAAGTCAAATATCAAAGACAGCAATTAATATTTCCAAGTAACCTAAAATGCCCATAAAACAAAGTAAAATATAAATGTAATGGTTGATGTATGCTTTGATATATTTTTCAAACTCTGCTTCCTGCTGCAGGCATTACCTAAACATTTAATTATGTTTTGACATTGCTCACCACCGATATTTTGCAGCCTTTTCTAAAATACTACAGCCAAAGTGTTAGAATGGACAATATATTCATGTTCTATTATCAAAACTAATCAGCATTTGTCTATTAAAATATAGTTTTTTGAGCAGCACTACTGGTAGCGTACTTGCAGTACCTTTAATTTCACCTAGTTCTTCAATGTACAAAAGATTCAGCTCAACATGATCTACGTTATAACATGTTAACTTTATACTGATATCTGCAAGTGTCAAGAATTTCACCATAAATATACAGGTTCGTAACTTGCTGTCAAGGAAACAGCAGAACTAATAATACTATGTGAAATTTTCCAGCAACTTCAGATGAGGTTCAACTGACGTATTACTCTGTTTAGGCTATAAAATGGCACATGTTTGACACACCACTGAAATCAGTTGAATGGCATGAACGTGCTCTTTTCACATGGTAAATACTAAACAATTCATTAAAACAGCTAGTCTGAACTGACAGAATTTGCCTTAGAGCCATTTGAAACCTACACTTATCTAAATTGAGATCAGCCTTGAACTTGGTACAACATAGTTAAGAGTAAACTACCATCTATGAATCTCTCTGTTGCTGAAAATGACCTTCCAAGCTACTTAGAGGTAAAGTGCAACTAGGGATGTACAACAAATGCCAGTGATGTCCAAAATAAAAACAACTTAATGCATTTCCTCTATAATCCAATCTTTCTTCTTCCCATTTCCATATTACACCTGACATCACTTATTAATTTATATTTTCTTGTCCCATTCCTGTTGCTGCATCACCTTGCACTTCCAGAAAATTATGTAAAATATTGCAATTAAACAAATAGGTTTAAATGGCAGATCGGGTTAAATTACCCTGCTACAAATTGCAGTTAAGTCACAGAACTGACTGTACTTGAACTTCAGAAGTCCAGAACAAATGCAGTATTGATTAGAATTGTGCCAGTTCACAGCTAGTGAGAATTACTACCTAAGTAATGACTATTGTCTACTGAAGCATGGCTACAACACGTTGCAGTCAAACCATACTCAAATGAATAGCAATTAATGCATGGAAAAAAGGAACAGAAAATAGATTTATTGCAGAAAATAAAGCAGAAGAGTTTATTTGAACAATTTTGTACCATGATTGTCAGTGAACTTAGTAGACAGTCATGACTTAAGTCTCAAAAGGAAACAAAAACTGAAATGCCTGCACGGAAACGGAATTCACATCCTGCAGCTGGATGGCATGACTGATGCTGACAGGAATTGATTTTTACAGCTAAATTCTATTACAAAGTGGAAAGGTATTACAGGAAAGAATTTCAGAAGGTTAAGGAGTGACAAAATCTTTGACAGATGAAACCTTTTACACAATAAAATTGGATCGCAATTTTCAGACACCACACACTTTGAAGTTGCCATGTATTATTAAGGCCACAGTCCCATGCCCCAAGTTAAAATCCACACGGTTATTAAATATACAGTACCACATGTTTGTGCAAGAGCTGTTCCTCATTCACATGCTCAGCAAATTTTTTTTAAATTTCACTAAGTTTTTAAGAACCTTGTCAGATGAAAGTATCTTCCCCGCTCCCCCCTAGTATATTTCAATGCCTGTCTCTGTTTCTAAAAAATAAATCACTCATCAGATAATTTATTTTATTAGGAGGAAAGAAATAATACATTTGCAGTGGAATTGTTTGTTTGTGAAAGATAGTTACCAGTACATAAGACAAAAAAGCATGACCAAGTTGTAGCTGGGGTTGCCACACAATCGCAGAGAATATATTTGTGTGTTCCAATACAATATTAAACAACCCCCACTTCTGGAAAGGAGGGCCCACATTTGTTCATAATTTACAAATCTGATTCTTTCAATTTCAGGTATTTACAATACCAGCAATTAAACAGCTCTTTCAGAAGGAAATAAAATATCAGTTGAAGATTTCCAAACAATTCAAACAATTTTAACAATGATGTAGAGGTGGAGGGGCAGTGGACAAATCAGAATCATTAAATAAAACATGGCAACTCCCAAAGGCCAAATTTTCTACGGGTCGCTGTGATAAATTTTACAAAATAATCCATGCACATAAGCATCCAGGGCTAGTTTCTGTGCTTTGCATACCAGCTAAATCATGATATAATGTAGTTTAGGCAACAAATTAAATATATACAGTATTTCAAAGGAAGGGAATAGTGTTTCTTTCATACAAGATATTCCTTAAACGTATTCAAATGGCACTGATCCCAACTAAAGAGTTAATTCCCTAAACATATTTTTAACAAAGTTATCTCATTTACATACTTTGCAGAAATGGTTTTCCTTTGAATTTTATTTGGAATCATCCTCAGATGACATCAGTTAGTTTTGAATAATGATGATTTTAGGACAATAATTATTTCAACCAAAATGTTGTTTCTTTAAAATCACACACAAACTTTTCACGGAACGAGGGTCTAGCATTTGTTTTGAAGGACTATTTCAGCAGTTAAATCCAGATATTTTCAAAAATGCCAATGTGATAGGAATGATTTAACTGATAGATAAAAATTAACTCCTGGAGCTCACTGAGGTACTGTACATTAAGTCTGGCCAGCAAATTTTAAAAATGTATGTTTTTGATTACACACTTTAATACATTTGTGTACTTAGATTTGACATCCAAAGTTAGTCAGCCAAAGTTACTGCACAATTCCAAATATTTTAACCTTTAAAAAGTTGTATTGAAGAGTATAAGCAATATATATTGGTGGTATATTAAAAAGAAATGCTGTACTTGTGCTGCTAAATTTGTTTTCACCAAATAAGACACTACTGACCCTTTGTGGCTTCAAGGATCTCAAAATGGCTTAAAAAGGATTTTCCATGATGATCAGAAACATACATTTTGGCCAAACTAAAAGCCATACATCTCTCTGTACACCTATTTATATTAACATCCATTTACAAGATAACATTCTACATAAATTCTCCTATGGCTTCTGAAACAAAATTCAAAAATTGATACTAATTGAAAATAGCAACAGTTTAATCAGAAATTATGCAGTTCTTTACAAATGTTAGAAATAAGAACTTTTAAAACATTTGTGATATAGATTATAGCTTTTAACAATTGAGAGACATACAAATAGGCAACACATACATGGAAAAAAAAGGAGTTGGGTTGTTTTGTTTATTAAACCTTCCTGCTCTACCCTGTAGGCAGAGTTAGATGCAATCCATTAATTTATTGGTGCAAGTGTTATCGCAATGGGTCAAAGGAATAGGGACATTCTAAATTACTAACTGACCACACGCCCAGCAGGGTATGTTCACTTTCTTGAACCCAACCATGGAACTTGAAACACAGAATCAAGTACAACACACAAACAAAAAAAAACTTACGAATGGGAAGAAATCTACTAACTCAAAACACGTGCATAGCTCAATACCATCAGCTCAAGCAAACATTACTGGAGCTTCAGCAAAACCTGAGTGTGCAAAATGCATTTCTAATGTAATGCAAACAGCCCAGGAAGTAAATTTTACACAATGATACACAGAGGGATTCCGTATAAGGCAGAATTAGCAAAGATATGCTCTTTCGAGAGGGGAAGGGAAAGAGGGAAAATTACACTATTCTAAGCAGGGCAAATAATTGAAGACAGGTATTTTTAGCAAGGTGCTTAAAACATATTCAGAATTCACAGACAATTTTAAAAATGTTTTGAACTGGTTCATTTATAAACCAGACCAGTATGCACACAAATTGTAACCAGAGTGAAGCCAATCTATGCTTTCATAAAAAAATGTATTCAAGACTGGAAAATGTTAACTGTTTATGCAATGTCCTATTCAATTCCTAGCCAGAAACACAATACACTCAGGATATCAGCACAGCAGCAAAACAGAATAAGCTTGGTTGGCAGCAAATGTATGTTTGTGTGGTCTGATGTTACCTCCATTGTTTATCAACTAATGTTTAAAATTTGAACACACTCTGATATAATTAGTTTCAGAGAAGTCAATTTTCAAAAATTTCATAAATTGTATGACAGGAACGCAAATGTACAACAAATGGTAAAGCATTCCACTAAAGTTAACTGCACCATTTAATCTAATCTAACCAGTTAAACGTCCTATCCAAGGCTGCCATCATACTGCAGCCTTGGATATTTAACATTTATGCTGTTCTGAGCTTTAAATGGCATTAATCAAATACTTTTTCTCATTAGCACTTAATTTATGGCTACTATGCATAGTCACTATAATTAGTCACAGCATATTGCAGCACATCCTTACCCCACCCAAAATATTGCAGCAGGGAGAAAAAACAGTGGTGACTCTAGATTCCTTAAAAAAGTGTGTGCCGACTAGTTTAGCACAAGTTTAAAATTAAAAGAAAACTAAATATTCCATGCACCTTTCCACCACCATGCTGGAGCAAATTGCAAACATAAGTACACTTGGGAATAAGCAAATTTAAGTTCAAAGCTGCAAAACAAAGAACACTTTGCTAGCCGCCTCAGTTTGTGAAATATCTGACATATGTATTGTTATTAAAAGAACATGTAAAATGTTATTACTGATATCAATATAGAAATTCTACAAGAGGCAGCACAGATATTACCTGCCCCCACCATTCTGAGAGACAAACATCCTTACTTATTCTGTGCAGGGAGACAATTTATCACCCACTAGGTTAGACATCACAATACCTGTACAATTAACATGGAATAGTCAGCCAGTGTTGAAAAAGTACAAGTTAATTATTTTACAGAAGGATTATTTTCCAAAAATTGAAAGGAAAAAGCTTTCTTATTCTTTTGCATGACGGAAAGAGGGCTGTAGCCACTTTATGAACTGAAACTTATAAAATCAGTTATTTTTTTTTCATTTGGAAATACATAACCAGTAATTTATTTCACTGGCAAATACTGGTCAAAAAATACTGTATTTGAACACAGCAACATGTTCCAGTCACCAACTTCACTCTGGTGGTACAGTATGCACTGAGCAAATAATTATGAACTATATTAAAATGTCAAAAGGAGTTGGTGCGCTCCTTCAGATTCCAGCTTCCCATGTTGTATGCATAAGTATTTTCATGCTGACCCTACCATCTCATGCTGGTCAGAAACTATGTAGCAGCTTCAGTTATTCACATACAACCCAATTTATCTTTTACTGTAAACAGATATTTTAAAAGGGGAAAATTGAAAAAGGGAAAAAATCCTTGAAACATTAGTCCAAGGCTTAAACAGCCAAAATTTCCAAGCTGTAACCTGCCAAAATGCTTCTGCAGATCAGATATTCAGTCCCACATAGTTACACACGAGTTTTTTTTTTAATTTTTTGTTTTTAAATTAACATAATTAGTAACAATAGCAAGCATTTAAAAATACATGTAATTTTATGGTGGCATACAGACAAGACTTGCAATAATTAACCACAAACTAAGATAAGCCCTGGTAACCATACATGCCATCAGTTTTGATGGTAAACATATGAAACATGAAATTTCGGGGAATATGGACAAATTTCTTCAAATGACCATGGGCAGGAATATGGAGCACACATGCATGTTGACAGCCTAGCTTAACTCCCTGAGGTTCTGGCAGCCTTTGAGTTGGGAAAGGGGAAGGGGGGACGCTACATGGGAACTGGAATGAGAAAAGGCTGACCTGCAAGGCCTACAGCTGGACTGACATAACATTACAAAAATGATTTATTTATAAAACAATACAGGTATCAAAGACTTGAACCATGATTAGTTTGCATCTTAGCAACAACAATTTAAAAGAACCTATGCTATCTTACTTGCTTAGTGCCATTCTGCAATAATTAGACCTCTATGATGATCGTTAATCAATGAAATGAAATCAACACATGGCACAAAATAAATTAAGTTCTTATTCTGAATACTAATAAATGCACCAGATACTGTATAGATCTCTCACACATTCATTCAGTCCCTCTTCCCATGTTTTTAGTCTCTTCATAGAAGAAGGGGGCACCACAGTCTACACTGTATTTGGTTTATGCTACAGTACTAACACTCTTGAGGCGGAAAATGTTATACCTACAATAGTAACACATTAGCATTCACTGTACTAATTAGTCACAATTGACTGACCTGTACTTAAAACTTACATGCCTATCCAAAAAAATATAAACAGATAAAAAGTTAAGAAATTTTAAGTGCTTATTGAAGAATCAAGGCAGGGGAAAACATAAGTGAGAGATCAAAAGACAACACAGAAAGGGTAAGCGTAACAAAATCTGGGTGGAACTACCCAGTGGTCCTGTGGCCCTAAATAACCAGAATATTCTACAGTACCAAACATGTACTGGACTGCCGAACCACTCATTCCAGGGATTGATAACCAAGTTATGTGAGTTGTCATTATAAACTACCTTTTAATAGCCATTAGAAGTCAGTAACTGATGGCATGAATAAAATTTAATTCTAAGGCATGACATTTTCCAGTTCAGCATTTGCAAGTAAAAATTTCAACGAGAGACACTGAAAATTTCTACAAGCAATCTGCAGAAAGTAAGCAATAGGCGAAATTCTAAAAAAAATACTGCCTGCTATGTTGAATTGTTCAGAAGTGTATTTAACGGTCAGTGTATATTACTTGACATTATTGGTCAAGCTGCAAACCATTATGATGCTTGTATTTAAATTAGCACAAACATTAGACAGACTAGTTAAGGTGTAAAGTAATGTCAAGCCTTTCTGCTCTCTTGGAAGAATTTGAAAGGACAGTGGTTTCCTGCATTTTCTGATCAGTACACAAAAGGATCTTAAGCATTTCCAGAAATTAGAAATACAGTGCTGGACAGATTTGCACCCAGATGCCATTAAACAGTTGTTTAACTCTGGCTATCATAAGTGAGAGATTTAAGTCTAGCAAGCGCACACTTTTCCTACAAAAAAAAAGACTGCTAGCCTGACCACCAATTTCTCCCCAGAAATTGAGTTTATTTAAATATGAAGACCAGCATAAATATATTTGGCATTGTAGGATTTGAGTTTGTTAGGCAAATTATAGGATCACTTCCAGTCTAGTGCTCAAGACAACAAAACTGATGTGAAAGCTTGAGCATCTGGGGAGGACTGGTGCTGAGCACTGGGTTATATCATACTTTCCACAACCACACAGCAAAAATTAAATCGAGAACATTTACTTTGCAAGACATAGCATAAAGCCACAGGAACGTTCAAAAAAAATCTCTCCCCCCCACTCTGGCACTTAGTCTTACATGCTGCACAAGCTGTAGTGTATAATAACTACTGTTGCACGCTCAGAAGTCCATGCCTGTACACTCTTCACTCACTTCTAATATTGCCATAAAGCTCTTTGCCGATTTGTAAAAATCCAAGCAGGTTTTTAATATTAAAAATATATATTTAATAGTTTAGAAGCAGCAATAAAGCTGTGAACTACACAGAATGCGTTAGAATTTAATAACCAAATTGGCTTTTTAAACTCAAACTTTAAACTGTCCCGTAAGAGGGCTAAAGAATGTAGGAGGGTGATCCAATTTTAGTTTGACTTCAAAATCTACTTTTTTTTTCCTTTTTCTTTTAATCAGTATAATCTGCATGATTCTGGTATATACTGCATGAAAATGCGAAGTTTTAAAAAGCAAGATGATATAAAAGGAAAAAGGAGGGCATAGTAAGCAAATACATATCATTTTGTAATAGTTAAGGCCAGACGCACAACAGGGAAATAACCTACTGATTGAAATATTTAATGATCTAGAGAAAGACAGTGAATGTAGAGCCCCTACAGCAGAAGCAGTGCAGTTTATGTTTCTAACACATACAATGGCAAATTTTAAAAAAATTAAGAGGGAAAGAATTGTACAACATTAAATACCTAAGTTGAACTACTCCACAAATTTCACGTGATATACCCTTTTGCATGTGGAGCATGGTCTTTCTGACCAGTGAACAACCAGCACTGCATTGTCGAATATTGCAGTTGCTTGTGACTTTCTGATTTCTTCCCAGTGATGAATTAAGACAATTTTCCCCAAGGCCTAACTGACCAACATAATCCCAGCAAAAGCCGAGAGCCTTGCAGCAGAAAAGAAAACTGCACTTCAAGGCATTATTCCAGCATAACTTTTGGGTTTTAAAAAATGTTTTGTAATCCTCCTGTTTTCCCGTGTGGAATCTTGGTGCACTCACAGCAAAATGCAGCCTTTGTGAAGTGGGACAGCCCCTTCAGTGGTTCATTGGAGCCTGACGTTACACCAGCAGGATCTTAAGAACCAGACATAGGTAAAAAGTCCACTATTCACTGATCATTGCATTCAGACTTGGTTTTGTAATAGGTTCAGTACCAGAGGTCATTAGATACCCAATTAGAGTCCATCAAAAGAACTGTATGACACGCTCTTTGCACTTGCTCAAATTCGGTTTCCTTTGTTTAAAAACTATTTTTTTGATGATTCTCCTGAACTGGTCCACTGCTAAAGAGATGATTTTAAAGGAGCATAGGAGCATCCAGACAGCGGCTTGCAGCAACAATGAAAACAGGCAGTTCACCAAACTGACTTCATTGATCAGGACGATCCATAGATTCATCATAGGTAACTACTCTAGAGGGATCTGAAAACAAACAGAAGTCTTTTATTATGAAGAACTGAAGGAAAACCCACAACTGTATGAAACTAAATAACTCATCACCACAGTCTGTCACCTCTACTACGAAAATATCAAATCACAGTCCCAAAAATGTTATTCTAACTTGAAAGATCGACAAATCTAGTCCAAAGGTTTTGTGAATAAATACCCTCAATTACACAAACACTGCAAGTTAAGAGTTTTGGCTGTATAATAGCTTCGGTTTGTACTTAAGGCCTAAAGAAGTTGAAGTTCTCCCTTCTCCCCAGATTTTGATACAAAAACTAAACAGAACAATCACTTCAAAATGGAACAATTAACACTTTCCTTCCCTTCAGTTAAACCATAACTTAAGACTCATTTTAGAATTTAATTCACTAGAGTCAAATTTTAGTGAATGTCTTGCTTTCATACATGCCTACGTATAGAATTTGTCCACTAAGAGCATGTCAAACACAAAATTCCAAAGATACAGGCACCCACTAACCTTTCAAAAGGTGAAACAATACTGTTGCTGAAAAAATGAGATCTCTAAAACTAGCATCTTTTGCATCACTGCCCTAGAAATATTGTGGTTTTGACGTTAAATCATTTTTTCCCTCCTAAAGAGCATTACATTGACCCACTTCAGTTTTGAATAAAATGAAATACCAGCTGGCTGCTGATGAGTCAGAGCAAGGCAGCAGTCCAACATACTCTGAGCAAGTATGGTACTATGTTAAGACAGCAATTTCCTAGGTTTGAGCTGCAGAATGTAGATCGAAGAATGTTTAATCGAAGAATGTTCTGTTTAGTTTATCAAAACAATTTGCAATTGTTTTTGAATATTCAAAATATTGAAATTTGATTAAGAAACCTGCAATGTGCGAAGTTTAAATGATAGCATAGACATGAAATTTAGAGTTTCTCAATATTCAAATTTTAATTATGCTTACCTTGTTTATGCAGGTTCCATATAGAGTCCATTTCTGGGGAGGAAAAAAAAATACACATTTTCAATTAAGATAAACGTTAACAAAATAGGTAACAGGAACAGGAGTAGGCCGTTTGGCCGATCTTGCACTGCCATTCAAAAGAATCACAACTGATACAACAATCTTAGTGCCCACTTTCCTGCCCTTTTCCCAACTAATCAAGAATCTAACTCAGCCTTAAATATGTACAATAAGTGCCCTCCCACCTCTCTGTAACATTGAAATCCAGAGACTCAAACCTCCCGAACCTCCCGATCATCCCGATCTTAAATTGCCACCACTTTGAGACACAACACCCTCTGATCCTGGACAATCCAGAGGGGAAAAATCCTCTCAGCAATTACCTAGTCAAGCCCCTGAGAAATCCCATATGTTTGCATGTCTGGGGGACAACACAGGACAGTGGGATTAACTATGAATTGTGAAGATTTTAGGGAACATTTAAAAATTGAGAAGACAGATTTTACAAGTTGGTAATTTTGATGAAAAAGCTATCTTCGCAGCAGGTATTTTACAAACCATTTTAGATGAATTTAAGAAAAATGTGAAAGATAAAGTCGATGTGTACAAAAGCAAAGCTAATCTTTTTCTATTTTTTAAAAAACTGTTTTTAGGGTTCAATATAGTTCTAATCTGGTGTCTTACTTTTCCATAATTCATACAATAGTGGAAAAACATGTTGCTAATTTTCAAATTTTGCTGACTTGTGACATCAACCTTTGATCCCTTGGAGAATTCAACTACATTACAGAATCATACAACACAAGGCCATTCAGCCCATTAGCGCAGCATGCTGGGTTGCCATAAGAATCAACTTATCTGGCACCTTTTAAATGGGTATATTTCATGTGCAGTTAACAGGTCAAATACAGAATTGTTTGTAAATTCAATGCAAAATAATGAAATGATATCAAAATGGACAAAGAAAAACTAAGCAGCACCAGATTAGTGAAAATTCTTTAGTAAATACTATGGCTTATGAATTATAGCATTATGTCAAGTTAAAAGCTAGTTTGGAAGATAACCTTGAAGCATACCATGAGAGATATTGTGAAGTAATGAGTAATATCCTCCAATAGGAATATTTCTGAGATTGAATGTTTTTTGAATGTTGAACGCACAGTAGTGAAAACCAACTGAAATAACTCATGGAGTTACTGGAATTTTTAGCTTCCATTATTCTATTATTGACCTTGTGCAAACTCTGCTAAGGGATTAAAAATTACTGTGTTCAAAATTATGTATAGTAATCCCAAATTTAAATTGATTGAACTGAATGGAAACCTTCAAGTCATTCATGGCTTTGTATGAAAATTTCACCAATTCTCAAGGTTTCAACATTTTGTCTGCAAGCTGTCAAATTAACAAAGACTGAAGCTCAATGGTTGGTCTCACCTAAAGATTAGTCAACTTGAAGTGATCCTATATACTCAGCACTTGTTCTGGGTCAGAAAAGAGAAAAACAAAAGCCACAATGTCTGCTTGTAATAGCTGAATATTGAGTTATGACAGAAGTACACATGGAATGTGATGCACTACAATCAAATAATTTGCAGAAACATACGAATAGTTATAATAGCAAAGTACTTGGAAATAGCAAGGTATCAATATTTCAGGGAAAGGAATAAAAAAAAATCAAAACAACATTTCAATCTCTGGACCCATCAAATGACCCATATTAAAAATGGATATGCATAATTTAGCACGGTTTTAAAACCAAATAAACCAATTTCTGAAACTAAAATGCATATCTATTTAATTGGATCATTTGTGAGCAAATCCAGCTAACTATTCAAGTACTACACTGTTTAGAAATTAAGAGCAATCTTAAGAAAATTTTGCAGAAGACATTTTGATAAAGCTTTTTGAAGTGGTTTTCCATATCTATTTGCAGCTTGGTCAGAGAACAGGTAATATTTCAATGGTATTTGTCTTATTGGCTATACAACTAGTCTCTGCATATGACAGGAGGAAAGAAAATGTGATTATCAACACAATGTAATGTCGCCAAAAATTAAGTATACAATAAACACAAAGTATCTCTATTTCCAGATATGCTCATTCCTGCCCACGCTGACATTGATCCCACTCTTCATCTACAACACCTGTTAGAAATCCTCACCTATGTTAAATTCTGACTTCAATTCATCACCGATAAGTGCAGTCCACTGATTGCTACACAACAGACCTAACAGGACAACACAACACGCCCGGGAACTCTAACCACCCTGCCATACTTTAAAGGCATCTCAGAGATTACGATTAGACCACTCTGACCCTGAGGCATTGTGGTCACCCACAAACTTACCACCACACTGAAACAGCTCCTGATAAATTTAAAAAGGACCCTGTACCAACAACCAGCAGAACAGATGTCACAAAATACCCTTCAAAGACTGTAATAAACATTACATTGGACAGACGGGCAGGAAACTAGCCATCAGGATACATGAGCACCAATTAGCCACAAAAAGGCATGACCAACTATCACTAGTAATCTCATGCACAGACGAAGGAGGACTCCAGTTCGACTGGGATAATACATCCATGCTGGGACAGGCTAAACAAAGACATGCACGAGAATTCCTAGAGGCTTGGCATTCAAACCAGAATTCCATTAACAAACATATAAATTTGGGCCCCATTTATCAACCTCTCAGAAAAAGAACCGGAATTGGTATCACCCACCACAACAGACCAAGACAGATAGAACATCAGTGCTTCATTGGAGGCACGAAATGTCTGAGAGTGAATCTATCAGCTCAGCGAGCAAATTTACAATCTGATTAATTGTCATCTGTTTATTCTTTTAGGACATGGGCATTACTGACGTATCCCTCAAATGCTACAGTCTATGCAGTGTCGCTCTAATCCACATTGCTTTTTTTTTGGTGGGGACAGGAAGAGGAGGAGATTTCAAGTGGTGGCATTCACAACTTCCTCCTTTGCATCAAACTGCGTGTTTACCTATATTTTCACCCTATCATTGGCAGCTATTCTGCCTCTGCCAAGATCCATTTTCAAATTCCCTCCATAAACATTCCCCTAATAATCCATCACTTTCACCAAACATTGAGTCCCTGCCAGTGAGTCTCTGACTAAAATAAAACACTTAGAATACTTCTCCATGCAAAAAATGTGCTGCATAAATCCAACTGCATTAGTAGAACACAAGAATATAAGAAACAGGTTCAGGACAGGCCAATCAGCTTTCAAGCCTGCCCCACCATTCAACAAGATCATGGCTGATCTCAGTTTGTACCAACTCTTCATGACTCTCAAGTCCTGAATATTTTAAAAACTTAGCTACATTTTCTTTAAATTCATCCATTGTCAGAGCAATGGATGTGCAGCTTAGTGTGCATTCATAAAGGACAGTCGCCTTGAGTGCATAAATAAGACAGTAACCATCAAGCAATTATAACTAGAAGATTCTGAACCATCCTGTTACCTGTGGAAATCCAGTTCTCAAGACTCTCTCTCCCAGTTTGAAGTAAAGCTCCTTTTAAATGTTGACTACAATAGCCTGATTCAAACTAAGTTTCAAGGTTTGCAGAACTGATTGTATTCCTGTTTTAGCTGAACACACTGAATTTGCATTTTGCACAGAGAATCAGCACCATTCGTGATTCCTCATACACTGAAGCAGTACATGTCCAAATGCAACAAGATCTGGACAATATCCAGACTTGGGCTGACAAGTAACGTTTGCACCACACAAATACCAAGCTGTGACCATCATCAATAAGAGACAATCTAACCACCAGCCCTTGACATTCAATGGTGTAACCATCATTGAATCCCACACTAACAACATCCTTGGAACTATCATTGATCAGAAACTCAACTGGACTCACCACAAACAGAGTAGCTACAAAAGCAGGTCAGAGGCTCTGAAAACTGCAACTTGTAAGTTACCTCCTGACTCCCGAAAGCCTGTCCACCATCTACAGGGTCCAAGTCAGGAGTGTGGTGAAATACTCCTCCCTTGTCTGAACAAATGCAGCTCCATCAAAACTCAAGAAACTGGACACCATCCAGGACAAAGCAGCCCACTTGACTGGCACTGCATCCACAAGCATTCACTCCCTCCACTACTGACACACAATAGGAACAGTTTGCATTATCTACAAGACACACTGTACAAACTCAAAGATCCTTAGACAGCAACTACCAAACCCACGACACCTTCATCTAGGAGAACAAGGGCAGCAGATATTTGGGAACATCACCATCTTCAAATTCCCCTCCATGCCACTCACCACCCTGACTTGGAAATAGATCAGTGCTTCTTGTCACTGGGTCAAATTCTGGAATTCCCTCCCTAATGGCATTGTGGGTCAACCCACAGCAGGTGGACCGCATCAGTTCAAGGCAGCAGCTCACTATCACCTTCAAGGACAACTAGGGATGGGCAATAAATTCTGGCCAGCCAGCGATGCCCACATCTCTCAAAATGAATAAATAAAAGAAACGCAGAAGATCAAGGAGGTTGCAGGTGTAGCTGAACTCCTGGATGCACTGATAAGATGCTCAGCCCCTTCAAAAGAGCACAAAACCTTTTATTTAAAAAAAAATCAACCTACTCAGACATGTCATAGCAATTAACAGAACAGTGGGTCAGGCGGTCTTTGAATTCAGACCTCCTGCCTCAAAGGAAGTGCCGCTACCACTGTGCCACAAGACCAGATTGAGTTATATAAAATGGAGCTCTGCTTATAACTGGAAATCAAACTAATACATCTTTAAAGATGCTGTTCCACATCTTAAGTCAAACATGTTTAAATTACTGATTATGCAGTCAACTATTCCTGAAGTTCCTTCATCCAGGCTAATTAGCTTTTGTTTTCTCAAACTGAGAACACAAATAATATAAATTATTTCCCTCTACTTGATATAGCACTTGATTTCTATGGGTGAGAAATTGGTATTTGCATACTTGTGTAATGTTGGCATTATGTAGAATGCAATGTAGTATTCTAAACTGGAGTGTCCCATTCAGGCCTCAAGGCCCAATTCCTAATATCCATATCCCAAGTTGAATTTAGTGAGGCGAGACCTTTGATTCTCCACATGGGAAAATTTATTTTCATTTTTGACCATCAGATAGTAAATGTGGGTGCCAAACATCAAAATCCCACTGTTACATTAAATAGCATTCATATTGATTGGGCACAAAAACAAGTATACTTACTTAGGATGAATTAGTGATTCTGTCACCTGCAATACTCAACTACATTCTCAATAATAGGATAAGTGCTAGAAATGAAAAGGTGCACAAAACTATTTTTTTCCAAACAAGCTACATTAACCATTTCTACCTTTTATTATAAGAATTAAAATCCTAAAATCAACTCAGCAAAAAAATTCAAACCCACAAATCTAAGAGCATGCTGTGGAATTCCTACATAAACACTGCAATATATGATTAGTTCTTTCTGGCTAACAGTTGAATTTAAAAGCAGGACAAAAATCAAGCCTCAGAGGTTTCTGCATTTTTGATGTATACTTTGTACTCCATATTTTTACTTTAGCTGAGGTTGACTGTATGGCAGATGAAAGTATTGCAAAGTAAGACATATTAAATTATTCAAAGCCCTGCAGCAATAACTAAATCAACCTAATTCTTCAAAATTTTGCTGCAATGTATGCAGAATACACTCAATTCTGTGAAAGACTACTTTTTCTCAAAGGCATCTCAGTAGTGCAAAGGACCACAAATTATACCGGTTTACTGCATTGCCTGTAGGAGGCACCAGAGGCACGTGGACTTTAAATGCCACGCAGGATGAACACGGCTTTGCATGAATCTGAAACTATAGTAGATTCCTCCGGTCAATCAAGACCGATTTCTTGAACACAAGGACATACTTCCAAATATAACTTTTTTTGCTTGCGATACTATTAAGATCACAAAAATCCAGCTTTATTTCTCCTACCAAGTTGTAAGCATGGGCACATTTGGGAGAAACGTCCAATATAAAATACTATTTTCTTAAACCTTTGACATTGCAATTTATTAGAGAGACGTATGAATTTTCAGTTTACTTTAGCCACTGCTGGCTTGACATGATTAGATTAGATTAGGTTCCCTACAGTGCGGAAACAGGCCCTTCGGCCTAACTTGTCCACCCCAACCCTCCGAAGAGTAACCCACTCAGACCCATTTCCCTCTGACTAATGCACCTAGCACTATGGACAATTTAGCATGGCCAATTCACCTAACTTGCACATCTTTGGACTGTGGGAGGAAACCAGAGCACCCGGAGGAGACCCACGCAGACTCAGGGAGAATGTACAAACTCCACACAGTCGCCAGAGGCTGGAATCGAACCTGGGACCCTAGTGCTGTGAGGCAGCAATGCTAACCACTTGATGTTTCTCAGCCAGAATGCCTCCCAAATCAAGCTAATTAATGACACTGCCCTAACTGATTGTCAATCTCGCCACTGATGTCAGTTGAGCAGCATCCCACTGAAACTAGTTGTGTGGCAGGTGGAAAAACACACCAAGCATTGTAATATTTGACAATGACAGGTTTCAATATTTCTTGTATCCTATTCTGACAGATGGAAAATGGCAGGAAAGGCAACCTTGCTGGAACAACTGGATGCCATTCTCTCTGTCCTGAAAATTCACTTCTTCCTTTCTTCAGTCATTTACAGAACATTTGCACAATTCTACTGTATTTTGCAATTACAGTGCTAGGAAGACAAAGCAATCTTTGGAGGCATGGGTGATTACATTCAAATATTCTTCACCAAAAATGAACATAAGATTTTATGCACAATCTGTATTCCAAAAAAGTCCCCACCACAATAATTACTTGCAAAGTATTAATACATGGAAAGCCATTTATAAACTTTGCAGACCATTTCGTAATTACATCTTTCTTCAGTTCGGAGGTAGACATTAATAGCATAAAGCCACAGCAGCTAATGACTGGGGGCAGCTAAGAAGATTTCCTTTGATCCCTCGAATTCCACGCAGTCCAAAACCATTCATTTGAAATCCATTAATGCAGCAGGTCACTGAATATTTTTAAAGGTGAAGACAGATTGATTCCCCTACCTTACAACCATGATCTCAATGAATGACATAGCAGACTGAAAGGGCCAAAGTCTTTTTTGTCTAAATTCAAATGTTCTTATTTGATGTTTAGATGATTCAAAACCAACTCTATTTGATCCTGTTGAGTTTCACTTGGAATTGGTACATTCTAGCAACTGCACATATTTTATTTTTAACTATCACCTTGCAGTCATTTGGATTTTTGCTATTCAGGATTAGTTGACACTTTCACATTCTAATATTTGAACTCACTATTCCACTAGGCTACTACAAAACAGCTACACAGAGCTCAACTTTTATTTAATAACCAATCCAAGCTACTTAAATTTAGTACAATTCAAAAGCAGGGACAAATCAAAGCTTGATCAGATTACATTTATCAATTGCAATTGGTATACTTGGACATTCTCACTGTACTAAGCAAATTGTCATCCTCAGGAGATTTAACGTTATATCTCAATTCATTTGGCTTTCTCTCCTTTTAATTCAATGGTCTTTTTTTCCTAAATACTGCCCTTTGTTTGAACTTTCTTACATGCATACACAACCAAGCATTTCAATTGTCATCTTGCATACCTACATTATCCATAACATGACTATTATTGATGAGGCAATCTCTGGACATTGTCTTGTATTGTGGTCTGACCACATTTCCCTTTCAAGCTCAATTCTTTGAATCTGGATGGGGAGAAAGTCTCATTCAGGTCACTGGCTGCACACTTTCCAATTCCCAAATATCAAACGTAGGCATTTAATCCATCATACATCACTACAGCAGCTCTCCACCATGTCTGCAATACTCATCTTCACCCTTTTGGAGAGGTACAGGCATGATCATTCACCATTAGTCACTTAAGAGCATCGTTGGGAAAAATAAGAAATTTAAGTGTCATCAAGAAAGATTAAAAATATGTTGCTTGTCATTTTGCACTTTGCCCCAACTTTCTTTAACCCTGAATTTGGATCTGTAGTTTCTCTCCTATCAGAATTCATTTTGATGAGACCCACCTCACTCACAATAGCCAATTCCCACAAAAAACTTCCCTTTCTGGCTCTCATGTTACCCAACTTAAACGTTCTCTCCAATAGTCTCTACTGTCAAAGATTGCAAAAATTTGTTAATTCCTCTGTCCTTAGAAAACCAGCTCCATACCATTCCCTCTCCAAAATCCTTAAACAGTTGGCCTCCTTCTAAAATCTTGTCTATCTTTAAATGAGCTTGTTTGAATCTCTCCAAATAGAATTCATTTGACATGGTTGAGTATAAATTTCTGTTTCAATACCTGTCATCCAGCTGGATGACATTCTACTTTTCTTGTTCTACCCTCCTCTTTCCTGTCAAAGTAGAGACTCAGCGATTGCAGCTTTCCTTTTCATGGCTACACTTTACTTCTACATCAATATCACCTGAGGTCACCTTCATAACATCGTCTAACTCCATCCTTGCTAGAACTAATTTGTAGGCAAAATCCTCTCACATGGCTTTAATAACTATTAGGTTTGCCTACACTCAGAATTGAGATAATTCAAAACACTATCTTTATGCACGTGTTGGCTTCTGCTCAAGCAATGCCTGAGTTTTAGAACTATCACCACTATTTTCAAATACCACATATACTCGTGTGTATGTTGAATTTTTAAGATTACTTTTAAAGGATCAATTTTGAGGGTCGACTAATACACAGGCACTGGTTTTGAGGGGCTGAAATTCATGCTGCAGTTCGAAATACCGTATTATTGGCAAAGGTTGATTTGATCACTCAACTAACCCCAAGCAAAGAAGAAAACAATGTTTAACGATAAAGATAATTAACAGTTAAAGCAAGAGACTGGCACAAAAATTTAACATGTCAAAGATTCATTGAAATCCTTCAAAATCACACTGCTCAATATAGTCATGGCCTGGTATAATGGCACACTTAAAATGAAACCTTAAATTCTGAATGTGTAAGTGTCTTGAACTTTCACACCAAATTCTTCTATTCCCCTCCCATTTACTCTCATATCATAAACCTCAACAACATTAACAAACTTTTCAAAGAATTAAAGATATACCAGTACGCAGCCAACGTACCTCGCTTTTAATCAGATATAATGGCACAATTAAAATGGTTAACTTTTTAATGATATTAACTTTTGGATGTATAGTGAACAGCATCCAATAGGTACCGATAGACTTAGTATTGGGCTGAATGAATGAATCAAAACGTGCTGTAATAAACCAAATGCAGTGAGTTATGAACGAATGAATGAATGAATGGAGACGCAATATAGTAAATACAGCGCGGCGAGTAGAGTACAAATATGAATGAATGAGATTTTGTTTAAATGGGTTATTGTGAAAATGCAATTTTCTTTATAAGAGGTTGAAATGCAATATAGTAGGGTCAACTTATACACACGATATATGGAAAATAAGGAACTTTTGGCCAAAATAAGAGATTGACGTATACATGAGATTAAACCTATATGTGGGTATATACACAGTATCGCTAGTTTACTGAAATCCTACAGTCCTCCCAGATCATTGCATTGTTTCAATTTTGGTCTCTTGAATGTTCCAGAATATAATTGTTTCACTTACAGACTGCTGTACCTTCAGCTGTGAAATTCCCTACCCATATTGCGCTACATTTTCCTTCTTTAGGATGGAGAATTAAATCCCTTATCAAACCTATCAAACATAGAAATGAGTATTGATAGTCACGCACTAACACTCAAAATACCTTAGGGTGCTTAATTACATTGAAAAGGTCCAAATCCATGCAACTTGTTGCTTACTCATTGAAACTCAGTCACAAGCAGAGGCTTGTCTTTCTACAATTGCATTTCAAATACATGGGCATTTCAAAGTCTTGGTGGGAAATACACCACCTCAAACGGACCAAAAGTGCAACTCAAAGATAGTGCTAACTTATTGATCTCACTAGGAGGGTTGTGGGAATGACATTTGGAGTATAATCTTGAGGTGAAGTGAGGACGTGGAGGGCGGGTGGGGTGACCTTCATTAACCCATTTCTAAAACTGATGGCGAACTGCTTTAACTTTAGGTTGTTTTAATCTATATATCGTAGCAATGTTACATGTGCATATACTCTACCTACAAAGCATACAAGGTCTAACAAATCAAGGCCGAACAGCAGGCTTGAAGAAAAGCCCCTCGACCTATTCTTTGGGCATTCCATACATTATGTTTAGCAGTGTCAAAAGTTAGATAAAGCCAAATCAAGTGAAAGCAAAACCAAAATTTAAATGGTGGAAGAGGATTGAAGAGTAAAATGACTAAGTTACCGGAGAAGCAATCCAGAAGCATGGGTTCAAAGTATAGCAGAATATTTGAGACATTTTTAATGAGGTAAATAAATAAATTGAATTAAAAGCTGGCTTCATAGCCTGGTCTCATCAACAATAGTGACTGGGTACCTGTGACTTCATACACAGCACTGCAGATGACTCAACTGTCTCTAAAATAGCCTTGTAGGTCACAATTATATTGAAGTTAACTCACTGCCACTTAAATGCTGGCCTGGCCAAAAACCTAGCTCTTGTGCAAAGAATTAATTTCAGCAATGCTAGAAATAATTTAGATAAAAGCAAATCAATTTAAAACAAACAATTTAAATGATGGAAGAAATATCTTCCATCCCATTAAATTACCAGGATCATTACAGCTTGATATACAATTAGGACTAAACAAATACCCAATCAGATGACAGTCAGTCACACCAAGAAATGGAAATTCACATTGTAAGAGGATAACTTCTACCAAGAAAGATTGTTCAAAGTTCAATAAGGTTAGGAAATATCCTGTTAGTGTTGTGATCCTGCACTGCAATAATGTGTGCGCAAGCTCCATTAAAATATTACCTTTAGTGTGATACATAACAGCAGATTTCAAGTCAAATGACCCAAAGCTGTCCTTTCTGTCAAAGCCTCTGTGGTACCTTGGGTTTTCTTTGGCTGACTGCACCAAAGCATTGGTAGAAGAGGCTTGTTGTGGTGTTTCACTCCCAAAGTCTTTTGGGACAAAAACTATTGCACTTTGGCTTGTAGCAGCCATCTTTTGCAGGTCATTAACATGTGGTTCCATAGGCAAGGACATGCCCTCAGCAGAAACACCAGCAGCCACTGTGGCAGTCTTCATGACACTGCTGAGAACCTGAGGGCTAGTCCGTTTGTCTAATTCATAAGCCTTTGGAAACACAGGAATTTCAGATCCTGTTGAAAGCAGTTCAGCACCCTGTGAAACCAAAGAGGCAGCACATTCAGCTTGAAACGTCACCTCCAGAGGTGGGTTATCCACAGATCTTGCAGTGGCTAACTCAGGGCCAGCACTTGGCTCATTTATAAAAGATAATCCCCATTGGTTCTGGAAAATATCCCCCAGGTTTTGTTGAGTTGTCTGTGACGGCAGTTCAACTGGCTTCGTGCTAGGAAGCACAGATTGCATATTTGAAGGGTAGAAAAAGAGACCCTGCTTTCTTTGTTCCATGGCCATTGGGTCTGAGCCATCAGGGGACACAGAAGTCTCACTCCCAGAGGAGGCAGGCACTACAGTATTAGCAGCAGTAACTGTCTGGACTCCTGAAACAGCAATATGCCCATCAGTCACTCCTGAAGCCAAACCGTTAGAGAAGCTAGATGAGGTGACAGCTTTCACAGCAGACATAGGAACCTGTGACAAACGACCTGAAGCTTGTGCCTGAGTGTCCACAGCCAATGACTGATTTGAGGGTGATTTGTTGAGGTTCTCTTTAACTTTACTTGCATAACTAATCTTGGGAACAATTTTTGCACTACTGTTGTCCACTGGGAAGACTGGAGGTGGCTTAAATAGTGTCCAAGAGTCTTCCTTTGAAGTTACAGATGCTACCTTTGATTTAGGCCGGTCTTCAAACTTTTTACCACCACTAGGTTTTCCATCAGAGTTCTTCCGTTGGGTTTCACCAGCTCCCATCTTCGCTCGAGCTGTGACTGGACTAACTGCTGTGAGTTCATACCTTCCACTGGGCTTAGCATTTTCTAGACGATTTGTCTTTTGCTCAGATACCTCAAGTTTGGCATTCTCAAGATCCAATTTTGGAGAACTTGGGTTCCCCTCGTGCTGCATGATTTTGTCTTGAAATAAATTTAAGTTATCAATACTTTTGTCACTATTCCTCCTGCCTTTACGTTTCTTCGGTGTGGTGTAACCACTCTCAGATCCACTACCATCATTGTCGGCTGAATTCTTGACAGAAAATCCATTTGTAATGTACCCAGAGCTGCTAGTTATAACACCATTGAGAAATGACAATGCCTCCTTCTTTTCAATTGATCTGCTATCCCTAGATTTATTATCAAAGACTTTGTCATTTTTTTTGTCCATACTGTTTTTGTGATTATAACTCTTTGTTTTATTACCCACTCGGTTATAGGTGATAGTTTTTGTTGTGTGCCTGGGGTTGAAATTAGTGTCTAAAAATTGCTTCCTGCCATTAGTTGCGCTGGAAGAAATCAAATTTACTTCTTCGGTTTCCTGGCTTGCTGCAAATTCAACCTCGTCTTCTGATCCAGCATCACCATTTAATTCTTCAAAACCTGAAATGAGACAAAAGGTTAGATCTTTATTATTCTTTTAAAATGGTTAAACAACTACCAGGCATCTCTATTTCTCACAAGAACTGCCCTACGGTCCAGTAGGACATTGGTAATTTTTCATTTTAGTATAGAAGCAACAATAAAGGAGCAGTTATAAAGAACGACATTCGAGTAATTACTCAAAATACAAAGAAGATCAATAAGCCAACAACACTGTCCTCAAAAAAATGAACAGGTAAATCTTAACTATAGAAATTGCATTCAATGCACAAGTTGAGAAATAGATAGGACAGCAATCAGGACGTGAGCAGGTAGAAAAGCAAGGAAAACTAGTTCAACAAGGCCAAGAACTTGACTTATTTAGTAAGAGGAATCTTTAAAACATTACAAAACGGCAAAGAATTTGCAGAGACCAATATTCTATTTCCTTCTTGAACATTTTAAAATATTTAACAAGAATCACTTCCTCCCCATTGTAGGTCAGACCAGTCTCCTGAACAAAATCAAGAATTAAAGTTCCCTATTAAATATCACAGCATGAGGAATGACACCAACTGACAAGAACATTCACTACTCTAGCTCTTCAAAACTAAGGAGAAAGTCTTTCCTGTCTGACATGCATGTACCATTCTCCCTAGACTAACCTTCTCCAGAGTATCTCTCAAGGTGTCAGAGATATTTAAAATTAGAGATTACCTTGTCTTTAAATGTGCCTATTACTGATATGGACAAATCTCGGCAATATGAATTTGGAGAAAGAAATATTTAAAAGTAGGGGAAACTAGATTGAAATCAGAAGGAAATCTGCTGTTTTAATATTAACCATTTAACTCTAGCATGGTCAGCTTGGATCAATTACAGCAATGTAATCATTGAAGGTTACATGTTCAAATCACGTTAAGCACAATCTAAGCTGACATTTCAGTGCTGCACGAGCTGGCCACTGATTTTCATGCTAATAGTTGTGCATGCAAAAAACTATACTTCAGAAATAATTAATTAGCAATGAAACATTTTAAAAGATTTGAAGATGCAGATTAACTAAAATCCTATTTCCCCAATTATATTTTCATTAAAATTTCAGTATAGAAGTTTATATTTTTTTCTAAAAGAAATTTGAACAATAGGACACAAGGAAATGGAATGCAATCTAGTAATAAAGAATCTAGATCCTTCACAATGGTATACCTTTCAAGACACACAAATGTAAATTATCTTTACAGTACTTTGGATAATGGATTTTCTTACACTATTTGTTCATCTTTGGGTGAGCACACTGGAATCACAGGTTAAATATTATTATCCAGTAGCTGCAATGCTCACACTATCCAAACCAATTTTACAGGGAAGTGCAGCCATTTATAGGTGCAAGCTTTCAGTACACAATTTAGCAGTCTTATTCAAAGAGTCGACATGGGCTGACATCTAGGAAAATTTTATGGAACAGCAAAGAACTCTCTCGTCACTTCGGGCCCAATGGAAACTGCCCCTTCATTTAAAACACTCACCAACTTTAGATTTTATTGTTAACTCCCAATCTGAGACAGTCTGCTTCTGTTCAAAATCTAGCAGTCTAAGTAAATTCCAATGCACCATTTATCAGCTGATAATTTGTTCCCACTTGCCGTCAACAGATCCTTGTCTCACTCAGCAGCTTCAGACTGTGATGGATTTCTGAGTGAGCACTACAGGTTCTCCAGGGAGTGGAGTACATAATGAAAAATTCAACAATAAAAGATTGAGACACTAATAGCAAAGGTTTGGTCAGAATGTGTAATTTTCATAAATTCATTCCTACTTAAAATCTGTCGTGCACAAGTTTAAGAGTATGTGAAACACAGGGTACATATTGTCCCTTCCTGTCACACAGTTGATCAGGTACAGTGTGAACCAGTTGTTGAATGAAGCTCTCTCACTGCCACATTAGTGCGCCTTCAACAGGAAGGAAAGGCTGGCTGAGTAATTATGACTTTGAGACCTCTGTTATGCAATACACTGAAAATAAACATATGTTAAGTTAATGAACATTCTATCTTTGCCCCTACAATGATCTGCTACATGATCAATTGATATTTATCTCTTCTACTTAAATGAAGCTCAGAGGAACCTCGATTATCCGAACATCGAATTATCCGAAGGAGATCTCAAGGTCCCGATAGAAACATTACGTCAAACAGCTGTTTCAACCCTGATAGCGTCTTTTGTTTGCAGGTACAATGATTAAAAAATGAACTCAGCTCACTAAAATGCTGCCGAGAATAGTCCTGGACAGTCTAGGCACCGTCTCCAAATGAATGAACCCTAAAACTCCCCCTTCTCTAGATAATCTCTCCAACATCGTCCTGCACAGGGTAGAGGTGGAACCTGTCAAAACAGTGCATGCGTGCATGTATACACGCATGCTATTTGGAGACTCACCCCAAAAAGGCAGCAGACGGGGGTCAGGTGGTGGGTGAGGATGGACAGGGGTGCAGGGTTGAGGGAGCAGGATCTCATCCGTAGTGTACTTTTGCAGAGACTCCTGAACAGGGAACAGACCTTACGGAAAACTCCGAGCCGCAGAGGAAATCAATTAACCGAATAAGCAATTATCCAATGAAATAGTGCCTGCCCATCTAGCTCGGAAATTCGAGGCTCCCCTGTATTTGTGCACAGTGTAATCAAGCATGAAAACTTTAAAACAGACCAAATCTCTCGATATGAGCAGTAGCATGTATTTTCTGAAGTCAGCAACCGATGCAGGAAGGAGTCTGGATAGCTCAGTCGATACAGCACCAGACTTTTAAATCAAGGGTCAAGGCCCTTTTCATTCCTGAGTGGCTCAGTGGTTAACACTGTTGTCTCAGAGCACCAGGGACCCCCAGGTTCAATTCCAACCTTGGGTGACCATGTGGAGTTGCACAATTCTCCCAGAGTCTGAGAGAATTTCCTGTGGGTCCTCCAGTTTTCTCCCACAGTCCACAGCAGGTTAGCTGGATTGGCCATGCAAAATTGCCCTGTAGTATTTAGAGATATACAGATTAGGTTGGTTAAGTATGGTAAATATCAAGTTATTGGGATAGGGTGGGATGCTCCTCAGAGGTTTGGTGCAGACAGAAAAGATGAGCCAAATGGCCTCTACTTGCACTGTAGGGATTCAATAAATCTATGTTTTAATACTTAAAAGGTTCCCTGGTGCTATTTTCTTTAAAAGAAAGTGAACTCATGTAATAGCATGTAAATAAAACAGACAGGCAACATAACAATGACGCATTAAACGGTTAGTATAATTACAATGTAATACAGTCTTGCCATGACCTCTGTTCTGAAGAGTCATATTGGACTCAAAACTTTAAGATTATTTCTCTCTCCAGAAATGCTTCCAGACCATTTGTTTTTATTTCAAATTTCCAGCATCCACATTATCCTGCCTTTATTCAAAGGTCAAACACGTTTGCTAATCCAAATTAGTCTAATCAAATGACTTCGTTATATAACTCATGTACAAGAAAATTAACCAATCACAAAACTTTTCAGAAGGAACAGATAACAGAATTGCTTCATCAAAACAAGTGGACAGCAATTTGCTACACAGCATGAAGAGAATGCTTGTCCTTTCATGATGGGTAAAATAATTCAAGACTAACTATTATGAACTAAATTTTCAAACAGATCAATATTAGGGAAGTATGGCAAAAAAAAAATCAATTTTCCTTTGAATGCTATTTAAAAATCACCCAACAAAATCAATGAGCAACTTTGAAACATTTTATTCATTAAACTTTCATCTACCTTGTGGCACAGTGGTAGTGCCCCTAGACCTGGACTAAGAGCCCCAGGTTCCAGCCACACCTGCTCGAGGTGTGTAATTACATCACTGAACAGGATGATTAGAAAAAAAAAGGCTAATTTTTTTAAAAAGTCATTGGTCAAGGTGAGAGGGGACAGATTTAAAAAGAACCCATGGGCTAACTTCTTCACACAGAAAGTGGCGCACGTATGAAACAAACTGCTAAGGAGCTGATTGGGGCAGGTACAATCACAACATTTAAAAGGCATTTGGATGGGCTAATGAATAGGAAGGGTTGAGAGAGTATGGGTAAAATACTGGCAAATGGGAATACGTGAGAATGGGGATGTCAGGTCGGCACAGACAAGTTGACCAAAGGGTTTGTTTCTGTGCTGTATGACTCCATGATTCTATGCTGGACCTGTAATGTAAAATGGAGTTGAGATGCTCCACAAGTGAACTATGAAAGCCTCAAAACAGCAAATAAAGATTCAAATTACCTTTAAATGGGAAGATTATTTACAAAAGAAGGAATTCAATTAAAAACAGAATAAACGCATTCTATTTCAAGAAAATGCTGCACTTGAGTTATATAACTTTACTACAATAAAGCTATTACTTTTATAAAACTGCCACTTCAAACCAAGCAAGAGCAAACTTCAAGCTGAAGATTCTGGAATTTTTTCTGGATTGTTTACTGCCCTCAATGAACTCAAGAGTTACATCTAATTCAGAGCAGCTCAAGAGTTTTTCACCAGTGTTAAATAACTTTACTGTAATTTTACTAACCCACTGATAGAATTAGAGAAGGTCATTTGCACCACTTTTTGAACAAGAAGCGGTTTTTTACAAATTTTTTCTCTGTATGCAGGTGTGAGACAAAGTGAAAGACAACAGGTGTACAAATCTTTATTCAATTTCCACCACCAGGAAGAAAGGAAACATCCAAGTGGCCAGTGACAAGCAGTGCCCTTCTCAGAGGGCAATGCTGTGAGATCAAACAGTGAAGTGGAGGGCAGGGATTAAATCAAAATAGAGTTGGAGGGGGAAGATAATGCACACCACTCCCTGCCATACCCACCTGTCCCTGAAAGTTGGTGTTTGTGGACAGCGCGTGCTCTTTCTCCAGGGACATAACCATGGAAGCAGGGCAGGCAATGAAGAAGTGGTTTTTTTGAAGACAAATTTAATCAAATTAAGAGGCAAATCAAGCATCTGTCTATATTCTGCATTATACTTGATCATACAAATCATAGACTCACTACAGGCCATTTGACCCAACAAGTCCACACCGATCCGCCGAGGAGTAACCCACCCAGACCCATTTCCCTACTACTCTACATTTATCCCTGACTAATGCACCTAACCGACACATCCCTGAACACTATGGGCAATTTAGCATGACCAATTCACCTGTCCTGCACATCTTTGGATTGTGAGAGGAAACTGCAGCACCCAGAGGAAATCCACGCAAACACAGGGAGAATGTGCAAACTCCACATAGACAGTTGCCCAGGTCCCTGGTGCTGAGAGAGTCATAAAGTACAGCACGGAAACAGATCCTTTTGTCCTACTTGTCCGTACCAACCAGATATCCCAACCCAATCTAGTCCCACCTGACAACACCCAGCCCATATCCCAGCAGTTCAAGCAGCATCCGAGGAGCAGTAAAATCAACATTTCAGGCAAAAGCCCTTCATCAGGAATACAGGGTCCTGATGAAGGGCTTTTGCCCGAAACGTCGATTTTACTGCTCCTCGGGATACCGCCTGAACAGCTGTGCTTTTCCAGCACCACTAATCCAGAACCAGCCCATATCGATCCAAACCCTTCCTATTCATATACCCATCCAGATGTCTTTTAAATATTGCAATCATACTAGCCTTCACCACTTCCTCGGACAACTCATTCCAAAAACAGACCACCCTCTTTGTCAAAAGGTTGCCCCCTTAGGTCTCTTTTATATCTTTCCCCTCTCACCCTAAACCTAGTTAAAAATCACACAACACCAGGTTATTGTCCAAAAGGTTTAATTGGAAGCACACTAGCTTTCGGAGTGACACTCCATCAGGTGTGTGCTTCCAATTAAATCTGTTGGACTATAACCTGGTGTTGTGTGATTTTTAATTTTGTACACCCCAGTCCAACACCGGCATCTCTAAATCACCCTAAACCTATGCAGTCTAATTCTGGACTCCACGACCCCAGGGAAGAGACCTTGTCTATTTACCATATCCATGACCCTCATGATTTTATAAACCTATATAAGGTCACCCCTCAGCCTCTGACACTCCAAGGAAAACAACCCTAGCCATTCAACCTCTCCCTATAGCTCAAATCCTCCAACCCTGGCAACATCCTTGTACGTCTTTTCTGAACCCTTTCAAGTTTCACAACATCTTTCCAATAGGAAGGAGTCCAGAATTGCACGCAATATTCCAACAGTGGCCTAACCAATGTCCTGTAGAGCTGCAACATGACCTCCCAACTACTGTACTCAATACTCTGACCAATAAAGAAAAGCATACCAAACGCCTTCTTCAATATTCTATCTACCAGCGACTCCATTTTCAAGGATCTATGAACCTGCTCTCCAAGGTCTCTTCGTTCAGTAACACTCCCTAGCACCTTACCATTAAGTGTATAAGTCCTGTTAAGATTTGCTTTCCCAAAATGCAGAACCTCGTATTTTTCTAAATTAAACTCTATCTGCCACTTCTTAGCCCATTGGCCCATCTGATTAAGATCCTGTTGTAATCTGAGGTAACCCTCTTCACCATCCACTACACATCCAATTTTGATGTCATCTGCAAACTTACTACCTATACTTCTTATGCTCACATACAAATCATTTATATATGTAATAAAAAATAGTGGACCCAGCACCGATCCTTGTGGCACTCCACCGGCCACAGGTCTCCAGTCTGAAAAACAACCCTCCACCACCACCCTCTGTCTTCTACCTTTGAGCCAGTTCTGTATCCAAATGGCGAGTTCTCCCTGTATTCTGTGAGATCTAACCTTGCTAACCAGTCTCCCACGGGGAACCTTGTCAAACCCTTTACTCAAGTCCACACAGATCATATCTACCGCTCTGCCCTCATCAATCCTCTTTGTTACTTCTTTAAAACACTCAAATCAGGTTTGAGAGACATGCTATCCCACGCACAAAGGCATGTTGACTAGCCTGAATCAGTCCTTGCCTTTTCAAACACAAGGACTGTATTAAGCATTTTATTTTCCTGCTTACAATAATATCAAACCACTTGGAAAGGAATAGCAAAGTTTGGAGTAATACATTACAACTGAACAAAGCCTACTTTAAGAAACAGAAAGGCTGTTATATGCATGTTAACACAATTCAAAATTATGAAATTAGCTGGGAGACCTCTTTTCACACAGGTTAATTATAATAATGAACAAATATACAACTAGATATAAACAGCTCATCAAGCCATGGTAAATGCTTAAATATAATGGCATTTCTTCACATAAACAACCCCTCAGATCTCAATCACAAGCAGTTGGAATTAAGACAAAGTCCTCAACAAATTATTATAGTGTGTATCCTGGATAGCTTGAATGTTAATGTAAAGTTTAAAAATAATCATTGACATCCATATTTGCCAGTATTCAAACACTTATGACAAACTACATATGTAGGAATGCTTCTGACATTACTGAATATCCACCATTTCACATATTTTTGAAAATATGCCTGTACACAATATACAGTATGCTCATTTAAATCCAGTGTGCTTGTAAGAATCTAGCACATAGTTCAACCTTACACTTAATGACAAACATATGACTGATCTACACATTGAATTAAATGTATTTGAAGACAAAAACGCATGAAAGATTTCTGAAATCAAAGCAATTCGATTCTTAATGTAAATGAAACAAGTCACATCAGGTTATTTTGTGAATGCCACGCATTTTGCGCCTAGGCTTTCTTTACCTGAAGTAGGCCCTGGTGAGACCCAAAATTCTGTTTCACTCTGCAAATGCCCTGTCAATATACCGTAACTGAAATAATTTTGCCCTAAAAATTAAATGTTTTAAGAATATTAAATAAAGATCTCCAAACGAAAAGTGTTCGATGCTCCCGATTGTAACTGGACCGCTTACATACTTTCCCACGTTGCAAACTGTCTATGCCAAACACTGCACCTGCCAAATAATGGACTCTTCCAAAATATCTCAAAAATTAAAGTACAAAATCACGAATACATATTTTCCGGGCGGGGGAGGGAAAAGAGCAAATCATGTAGAGAGAATAAATAGAGAGACGAACATGAAACCTCGAGATGAATCTGTAGGGTGTTAACTGTCGAGGGCGAGATCACCCTTGAAGACCAGAAGATCAAAAGAAAAAGAAAAAAAAAGTCAAATGCTGGAGCGAAAAAATAGACGAGGCGAGGAAGGGGCCGCTAGCAACACTCCCTGTCTTTCCTAGTTAGTGTGTGTCTGTGCAGGAGAGTGGGATAACTGTTTATAAAGAATCTGTTTCCCCTTTCAAAAATAAGAACCCAGCAACAATGCAGTCTCCTCCTGTTTGCCAGAGGTACATTGAGCTGGCGGGGAAATTGTTGTTTAAAAGGAGATGACCATTCAACTCTAAAGAGGGAGAGACTGTGTGTGGGTCTCCTCCAACATGGCGGACAGGAAATGGCAGCTGAAGAACATTCCAGTGAGCCGGCATCATCATCACCACCACCGCCGCCACCACAACCATCATCATCATCCACGGGCCGGGAGGCCGGGGCCTGCGGCCTGCGGCCTGCCCACTCCAACACACACCGGCAAAGCCTTTTTGAAAGTAAAAAAGGCTCCAACCATCCACCACCACCGGCGGCACCCGCGCCTCATTCCCTCAGAAGAGAGAGAGAGGGGGAACGTGGAGGAGGAGAGAAAGACAGACGGCTATCAAGAGACGGGGGGAGGGGGGGGAATTAAGATCCGGCCCGGCCTTCAGGGGCCTAAAGAGTATAACTAAAGGCACCAAGGTCACCAGGAACCACGGCTGCAAACCTACCTCCCACCTCCCCACCACCATCATCATCATCAACCGACATTTTTTTTATAACCTATCCCCCGTCAATAACATTTACACCGGTTTGATAAGATCTCGGACTGGGCTCTCACCTGTTTTCTTCTTCTTTTTCTTCGTTTTCTGACCGTCTGAGACATCGCTTACTTTGGTGATTAAGTCGCAGGCGGCCTGCTGCTGTTGGGCGTCTCCATTGGTGAGAGGAGCGGGAGCTGAGGGCTGCTCGCGGCCGCACTTTTCGTCCATTGAACGCGAAGGGAGGGGGGTGGGGGAGGGCGAACAGAGACAGATAGACAGACGGGGAGGTGGCACTGCGCCTGCGTCCTACGTTTACCCAACTGGCGGCAGCTGATTCGACACGCCCGACCCGGTCTGCCCTTCCCCTCCCTCTCCTACTCACTCTCTGACTCTGTCCCTCTCGACACGCGCACCGCTCCACTCCGAACGGCACATTCGACACGGTCCTTCCTGCTCCGCCTTCTACGCTCCGCCCCCAACGTCCTGGACCGTCTCGTGGCGAACGCGAGACCCAACTGTTTGATGAGTTGGCGCGGGGGCGACGCCACGTGATGGGCCGAAGGGTCTCTTCCTCTTCCACACCTCGCCCTCGATGAAGGGTCACCGAACTCGAAACCTTAACTCGCACCCCCTCCCTCCTCTGTTGCAGGACACTGCTGATTTTCGGCCTTTGGTTTCTGGGGTCTTTTTTTTGGCCTTTTTGAGTCTCGGCCAAGAATTCCTGCTTTTTTATTTCCTTTTCGCGCCGTTTTAAAACCTACTCTATGGTTCTGTCCCCGCAAAAAAACTGCCGATGCTGGAAATCTGAAACAAACTCTTGGGTTCAGAAGAAGGGTCATTGGAGCCGAAACGTTAACCCTTTCTGTCCATAGATGCTGCCAGACCTGCTGTGTTTAGCCAACAATTTCTGTTTTTCCTCAAAGTTAAAAATCACACAACGCCAGGTTATAATCCAACAGGTTTTATTGGAAGCATTAGCTTTCGAAGCGCTGCTCCTTCATCAGGTGGTTGTTTTTGCTGTCTGTTATTCTTGGATCCAGCCTGCCACCCCCCAACCCCGACTGTCCATATCTTCCCCAGCTCATAAAATCTTCCTTTTAGGATAACTGTAAAGTGGGAGGGGTGAATGCAGGCAATTCTGCTCATCAAATCTGCAGGCTTCTCAACTGGGTCATTCACTATTAGATAATCCTCCACTCCAAGAGGGATATTTGGAGTGTGCCCATCTGTGGATTAGGAGTCCTGGATTCATAGTCATAGAGACGTACAGCACGGAAACAGATCTTTTGGTCCAACCTGTCCATGCCGATCAGATATCCAAAATTAATCTAGTCCCATTTGCCAAAATTTGGCGCATATCTCTCTAAACCCTTCGTATTCATATACCCATACAGATGCCTTTTAAATGTTGTACTAGCCTCCACCACTTCCTCTGGCAGTTCATTGCATACACGCACCACCCTCTGAATTTAAAAGTTACCCCTTAGGTCCCTTTTAAATCTTTCCCCTCTCACCCTAACCTATGCCCTCTAGTTTTGGACTTCCCTACCCTGTGGAAAAGACCTTGACTGTTCACGCTGTCCATGTTCCTCATGATCTTATAAGCCTCTATAAGGTCACCCCTCAGCATCTGACCCTCCAGGGAAAATGTTCAACTCCCACCTGCTCCGAGGTGTACAATAACATATCTGCACAGGTTGTTTAGAATTTATCTAATCTTCAGCTTCACTTTCCTTCCCCCGCCCTCAACAACCTTTCGTGAGTATACATCTATCTATCTCAACTTTGTATATACTTAAATGATCTAACATCTATAGCCCTCCGTGGTAAAGAATATCACACTTACTACTCAGATATGAGGAGGAAATTATTATCTGTTTTAAATGGACAATTGAACCTGCCTCCTCTGCTGCCTCTGACTCTTGTAATACATACATGATGTCCTGCCATAATTATTACAACTAAATGTACAAAGTCAACAGGTTGCAGTTGAACCCAAAGCTAGCTAAGAGGGAGGGCTACTAGTACAGCACCTCAAGGCCCTGACTTGGAAATATTCCTGATGAATGGCTTTTGCCCGAAACGCCGATTTTACTGCTCCTCGGATGCTGCCTGAACTGCTGTGCTCTTCCCAGCACCACTAATCCAGAATTTAGAAATATGCTGCTGTTTCTCAAAATCCTGGTACTCCTTTTCTAACAGCATTGTGGGTCTATTCACAGCACACGGACTGCAGTGGAAAATGCTGCCAAAATCGTCCCAAGGGCAATTGGGGATGAGCAATAAATGCTGGTCCAGCCAGTGTTACCCATATCCCATGAATGATTTTTTTAAACAAATAAGTATATATATTAAAACACTATGTATAATTTCACTTAGTGTGAAATTCAGTGTGGAAGCAGGGCATTTGGCCCATCAAGCCCACACTGTCCCTCCAAGAGCAACTCCAATTTCCCATGGCTGATTCATCTACATTGCACATCCCTGGACACTATAGGCAATTTAGCATAGTCAGTCCATGCATATCTTTGGACTGTGGGAGGAAACCAGACCATTTGGCAGAAACCTGGGGACAACGTGCAAACTCTACACGGACTGTCATCTAAGACTGGAATCAAACCCAGGTCCTTGATGCTGTGATGCAGCAGTGCTAGCCATTGTGCTGGCAGACTTGATTTCTAGCTTTGATGATAGGCCATTCACATAATGGATCAGATGGCCTTCTGTCCCTTATGTTCCTTGGAATGATGGAGAAGGCATGCTGGACTGAATGGCCTCCCTCTCTGCTTTATCACTAAACTTTAAAAAATGCACTTATATTCATATAAGGCCTTCTGGGACCATTGATTGTTTCACAGCTTTTTCATAGCAAAATGATTTGAGATATCTGGTGGTCATGAATAGTAAAGGCGCTATTCTGATGCAAGTTTCTCTTAAGAAGGTTATGATGTAGTAATGTGTTTTATCATTGTATAAAAGACTGTTTCGAATGACAGAAAGGGCACAAAGGGTCAGATGGCCTTCTGTGCCTTATCATCACATAGAAATATAGCACTTTCAGAACAATAGGACATTCCAAACCTCTTTGCAACTAATGAATTAATTTTGCAGTTTATTTACTATTCACTCATGGGATATGGATGCCTGTAAGAAGGTGGTGGTGAGCTGCCTTTTGAACTACTGCAGTTCATGTGGTGCAGATAGACCAATAATGGGATGAGGGAGGGAGATCCAGGATATTTACCCAGCAACACTTAAGGAGCAGCAATATATTTCCAAGTCAGAATGATGAATGGCTTGGAGGCAACTTGTAGGCAATGGTGTTCCCATGTTTCTGCTGCCCTAGTGTTGTAGGCAATACAGAAACAAATTTGAACACAGCAAGCTCCCATATACACTATTATTGTAATGACCAATTACAATTTTTGGAATGTTGATTGAAGGATAAATATTGTCCAGTACATCAGTGATAATTCAATCAGTAATTTTTTAATTCTGTATTGCCAGGTAAATTTGGAAGCTGATGTAGTTATTTTTATCATACCCTCTTGGCAGGCAAATTTAGAAATACTTGCACATATGTAGCACCTTTAACATAAGAAGCCAGTCCAAGGAGATTCATGAGGGAAAAATTAACACAGATGAAGAGACTTGGCTGACTAGAGCTTGGCTAATAGTATAGTTTTAAAGAGGGTTCTATGAAAGGAAAAAGACTTGAAGAAATTTAAGTATGGCATTACAGAATTTAATGACTAATTTAAGACTGAAGACAAAGCCAGTGGAGTGAGGAATGGAGGTTAGCTAAGAGGTCATGATTGCAAGAATGTTCTCATAGATTTGAACTGCTAGAGAAATTTATAGATACTGATGGGGTTGAAGCAATGAAGGAATACATCAATCCTGTAAAATCAAATATCAAGGATGGTGTGACATGTCAAAGGTATAAAACATTTGAGCAGAATAAGGAAGAGATATACATCATAATCTCAGATATATTTTGTTAATTTGATTCAGCCAATCACAGTAAGGGGAGCACAGGTTATGGGAAGAAGACAACAGAATGGGTTTGAGAAACATATCAGTCATGATTGAATGGTACAGCAGACCTCATGGGCCGAATAGCCTGGTTCTACTCTTAATACTATCGTCTTACAAAATAGATAGAAACACCACTGAAGAGTTTAAGCAAACATGGAGTTTGAAGAGATAAATGTAAACTTGTGTATTGACAACATCTTCCAGGACTTTGGAGAGGAAAGCGCATTTGGGATGAGATAGTAGGTTGCAAAGATGGAATTGTCAAGTATGGCTTTTAAGTGGATGCTTGATGGTGGCAGATTTGATAGCGAGTGAAAAAGAACCTAATGGGAGGGAGCCATTTACATTAACAATTAACCTTGGATCAAGAAGACACGATGCATAGTCTACATTTTAGTAGGAATAGAACATTAAAAAATACCACAAGTTGTGTTTCATGAACAGTGAAACACAATGAAGATGATCTCATGAGGAATAAATGAGGATTGGAAAGCAACTAGAGAAAAAATGTGAAGTCCAGTTATGCCATTGGTGGAAGATTGGATTGATTGGCAGAGAAAGGGATGTATGATCTCATTCTTAATGACAAAGTCTATGAACTTCTTGCACTTTTCGGAATTAGTGACTTTCGTCCATATTGGAACTTCAACTTGCATTCTTATGATTCCAGGGAAAGACTGCTATCAACTGACAATCTGACAGATATCCACCTTTTCGTATTAGTGCATGTAGATAGCAATTGAGAACTAGAAAAAAACTAACCAACAGTTTCAAAAGGCTGATGGTCCAGAGGTTGATCTAAATGAATGACATTGCATCAAATAATGAGGCTGAAACTGAGCATGAGCTATAATGTCAACTTGTTAAACACCCACATTTGAATGTATTGCAGGGCAAACATTTTAAAGTGTCTAAAAGGGTAAAATGTAGTAATGATGTATTTAGAAATTGTTGAAGCCATTACAATGTTTCCTACATTGCAACAGTAACTACGCATCATTAGTACTTAAATGACTGGAAAGTACTTTGGAACATCCTGAGGTCATGTATGACAATAAAAAGGCAAGTTACTTTTTCAAGCCTTCCTTTCAAATATAGATTAATGTCTTTTGATATGTTGGATAGAAGAGTGTGGCATAATGACAGTCATCCAGTTTTATCACAGATAATAACTTGCAAGTTATATTGTTCTCTTCATCTTGTGAAAATGTTGGTTTTAGCATTTCAAGTGAAAGAAGGTAAAACAAAATAACCTTAGAATGTCCCAAAGTACTTTACAGCCATTGAAATATAGTATAGTCATTTTGCAATGTAAGAGACATGGTCAACTTGTGCACAACAAACTCCTACAAGTAGAAAATATAATAAAGACTAGATAATCTGTTTTTGAGATGGAGATTGAGTGAAAAGTATTGACCAGAACATTGTTAGTAACTCCCATGCCTAATACTCCCTTGGCATTGACTTCTGCTTCCGGAACCCACTGCTGTGCATAGATATCGGCAGCCTGTGCAGCAGAAAAGAGGATTAGCAGGAAGTCCGCCCATACTGCCTTTCAAAATAATGCCATGGCATCTTTCACATCCAACTTGAAGAGAGTTGCCTTGGTTTAACAGCTCACATGAGAAACAGCAACACCAATAGTGCAGTACTCTCTCAGCATGTTCGGTGGGGGTGGGAGGGGGTGCAGGAGTGGAGTTGCTTAGCTCAGTTGGCTGGATGGCTGGTTTATGAGGCAAAATGAGACAAACAGCGCAGATTTAATTCCAACATGGGCTGACGGTACGATGAAGGTTCTGCTTTCTCAACCTCCCTTCTCACCTGAGGTGTCGTGACCCTCAGCTTAAAGTCACCTATAGAACTATGGTGACTTTTCCTTTCCTCTCTCAGCACTAAAATAGTGTCAGTGAGGAGATTTCTGCTTATGTCGTGGAGTGAGATTTGAACCCACAATCTTCTGACTCAGAGATCACTGCGCTACCAACTGCAACAAAATATCATTTTGCAATTACTGAAAACATTATGTATAAAAATATAATTCACAGGAACAGATTTATGAAGATGAATTGTGTGTTGTTATTAGAACTTCAATGTTTTCCTTCTGGTGTATGCAATATACAGCAGTTTTATTTATTATTATCACTCTCCACCATTCTCCATGTATGCTAACTGATCTAAAATGCATAATCTCTCAGTCTTTTAGTGTATTACAAGATTAAAAGTTTAGCTTCATCATAAGCCAATAAAGAAAGTGATAGGACAATATTTAGGGTGATAGTATATCCCTGTAAATTTGAGGTAAAAGCTGATCTTTCTGAAGTAGAAACATACGAGATTAATTATTTGTATAAAAGCATAAAACGACATCGAAGCGAACAGTAGGGGTATGTAATCAATGCCAGGAGGTCACATTAGAGGGCAATTTACCCTATGAAAGGTTTGGAAGGACATGCAAGTTATTTTAATGAGAAACTTCAATCCTTTATTAGATGAAGAAAGCTAAACTGGTTTTAAAGTCAGAATTGATAAATGAAGTAGATGATGACTTTCCAGATGTACTGATTCCTGCCCTAGTGCATCAAGGAGGCAGTAGTTATCTTAATCTGTAACTTGTTAATGATTCAGAAGTTGAAAAGGAAATCACCTCAGAAGGATAACGTTGACAGGATCTGCGAGTTTTAAACACCCAAGACCTAAAACCTGATGTATAATTTTAAAGATGTTTTCTTTTGAAATGAGAAAGCAACTAAAATAAATAAATTGGAATGGGGCTTGGGGAATTGTTTTGCGAAATAAGTTTGATCTTTAGGCCTTTATATAGAGTTTAGGAAAAAGGGTTTATTGAAACATACAAGTCTTTGAGGGGGCTTGACAGAGTAGATGTTGCAAAGATGTTTCCACTAGCGAGGGAATCTCAAACTAGTTGACTAAGTTACAGAATAAGGGGACACTCATTTAAAACTAAGATGTGGATGAATTTCTTCTCCCAGAGGGGTGTGGATGTCTGGGATTTTATACTCCAGGAATTTGGAGAGGCTAGATTACTGAAAGTATTTGAAGTTTTTGAAATATCGGGGAGTTGAGGCTAAGATAGCTGGCTTGAGAGCAATTGTGGCCTGGGGAAGATAACGCATCATCTTGGATGGCAGGACAGGCTTGAGGGGCCAAATGGCCTATACCTGCTCCTATTTCTTATGTTCATATAACATTTCAGTAAAAAAGAAACTGGAACACCTAAAATACATGAGACTGAGCACACAGGACAAATGTAATCAAATATCAATAAACTCAGATTAAGTACATGACTCTAAATAGATGAGCAAATAAATTAAAAAGGAGACCAAATTCACATTTAAAGCCTGTGCAATTGGTGCAGAGAAAGATTGGATGGGGCTCACTGAAGTGAATGGAAGAAGTTGTAAAAGCATTTTTAAAGGATGGTCTGAGAGTAAGGGGGCATTGGGAACAAAAGCTAATGAAGATATGCATACAGTTTTTAAAAAGCATTACATCAGTGTGAGGCAGATAGAAAAAAAGACAAAAGTCACGAAAGATGTAAATAGGTTTGAAATTAAGGAAAAGTACCAAAACAGATAAATCCATAGGGAAATATAAATGTCAGAGAGAATTAGGGAAAATATTAATAATGCAGTGGGAATCATTAAGAGGGAGTCAATGACTCTGGAATGGTACCTTTGGACTTGCAATTGTCTTTAATATATTTCTCATATGCAAAAAGAATGGCAAATCAAAAATAGAGAGCTACAGTCATAGAGTCATAGAGATGTACAGCATGGAAACAGACTCTTCGGTCCAACCCGTCCACGCCGACCAGATATCACAACTCAATCTAGTCCCACCTGCCAGCACCTGGCCCATATCTCTCCAAATCCTTCATATAACCATCCAAATGCCTTTTACATGTCGCAATTGTACTAGCCTCCACCACTTCCTCTGGCAGCTCATTCCATACATGCACCACCCTCTGTGTGAACAAGTTGCCCTGTAGGTCTCTTTTATATCTTTCCCTTCTCACCCTAAACCTATGCCCTCTATTTCTGGACTCCCCGACCCCAGGGAAAAGACTTTATCTATTTATCCTACCCATGCCCTTCATGATTTTGTAAACCTCTATAAGGTCACCCCTCAGCCTCCGATGCTCCAGTGAAAACAGCTCTAGCCTGTTCAGCCTCAAATCCTCCAACCCTGGCAATATCCTTGTAAATCTTTTCTGAACCCTTTCAAGTTTAACAACATCTTTCCGATAGGAAGGAGACCAGAATTGCACACAATATTCCATCAGTGGCCTAACCAATGTCTTGTAGAGCTGCAACATGACCTCCCAACTACTGTACTCAATACTCTGACCAATAAAAGAAAGCACACCAAATGCCTTCTTCAATATCCTATCTACCTGCGACTTCACTTTCAAGGAACTATGTACCTGCACTCCGAGGTCTCTTTGTTCAGCAACACTCCATAGGATCTTACCATTAAGTGTATCAGTCCTGCTAATATTTGCTTTCCCAAAATGCAGCACTTCTCATTTAGCTGAATTAAACTCCATCTGCCACTTCTCAGCCCATTGGCCATCTGATCAAGATCCTGTTGTAATCTGAGGTAACCTTCTTCGCTGTCCACTACACCTCCAATTTTGGTGTCATCTGCAAACTTACTAACTGTACCTTTTATGCTCATGTCCAAATTGTTTATGTAAATGACAAAAAGTAGGGGACCCAGCACTCCACTGATCACAGGTGTCCAGTCTGAAAAAACAACCCTCCACCACCACCCTCTGTCTTCAGCCTTTGAGCCAGTTCTGTATCCAAATGGCGAGTTCTCTCTGTATTCTGTGAGATCTAACCTTGCTAACCAGTCTCCCATGGGGAACTTTGTCAAATGTCTTACTGAAGTCCATATAGATGACATCTACCGCTCTGCCCTCATCATTCCTCTTTGCTGCTTCTTCAAAAAACTTAATCAAGTTTATGAGACATGATTTCCCATGCACAAAGTCATGTTGATTATCCCTATCAGTCCTTGCCTTTCCAAATACATGTACATCCTGTCCCTCAGGATTCCCTCCAACAACTTGTCCACCACCGACGTCAGACTCATTGGCCTATAGTTCCTTGGCTTGTCCTTGTCCTTCTTAGTCTTACTTTGATTCCATGTAAACTAGTGGAATTGAATACCAAGAATAAACTTAAAGATTATCAGTGTAACAATAACCTAGCTCAGAGCATGTTGATTCCAAAGAGCAAAATCCCCATCCTACAGATGATCAATGATTTCAAAAGGAAATTTGATGGGCATTTGAAGCAAATAAACTTGTAGAGCTACACACATTGAACAGGGAAGTAAGGTTGACCAGATTACTCAACAATGGATAGTCATAGATTCAACATTTTGAATTGCCTCCTCCTGCACTGTAAATGACTCTATGATTGCCTGACCAATCTCTTCAACATCTTTGAGAAAGTGCCAATCTGTGGATTGCTATCTAACCCATGATATAATATACCCAAATTCCAAAAGATTAAAAGACTTTCCAAAAGGATTTTGGTAAAGTTACACAAAAGAAACAAAGAAAACACACATAATGAGGGAAAAGACATTAGTTGAAACAAATTTTAAAATTCTGTGAACAAGAAGATAAGTAAAATCCAAGATGGTGAATTGAAAAAATAGTTTTGAGTTCAGTATGAGTAAGATCCCTTATCTGGAAGATATTGTCGCAAGAAGGAACTGTAATCTAATGCTGCACAAACAGCAAGAATAACCAAAGGGATATTCTAAGACCAAGATTTACTTCTTTTGGTGACAATCAACTTAATTATATTATGTGTGTTATTTGGGTAATATTATTACTTATGAGTGTTGGTACAATATAAATTACAGATGTCTGTACATAGTTATATATAAAGATTATGATACATCATACAGAACATTACTGAAGTGAACATATGGCATATCTATGATAGTTCTTGAATTCTCACAAGCTTGATCTCTTCTCCATATATCCAATAACAAATTTAAATATATCAATGAGTATCTGAGGTTACACAATACCTATAATATGATGTCAATTATTGCGTTAGGAATAAAGACACAAATGCTAGAAAGACATAGCACATTAGACTGCATCAATATGCAGGGAGAATTAGGTTACCATGTCAGATTCAGCCATTTCTTCAGAACTGAAACATGTCTCTACCTAAACATACTTGTAAGTGCTTCAAGCATTTTCTGATTTTTCTTTATGTTTGCAATTTTCTCAATCTTTCTCTGGTTTGCATTTCCTGCATTTGATGTGTAACATTTTTCATTCTGACCATATGTTTTCAGGATGCTTACATCTCAAGAACAATTTTTTAAGAAAGGTGGATATTACAGAGGAGGACAATACTTATTGTCCACTTCTTTTTGCCCTTTGGAAGGCGGAGGTGAGCTGCCTTCCTGAACTGCTGTGATCGTTGTGCTGTAGGTGCATTCACAGTGCTGATAGGAAAGGAGTTCCAGGATTTAACCCAGTGATAGTGAAATAATAATGCTGCAGTTCCAATTAAGGTGATGTGTGACTTGAAAAGGAAATTGCAAGTGTTAGTTTTGCTCTGATTGCTCCTGCTGGTATCTGCCACATCTGCCAGTATGTGACACAGGTTAAAGGTTGTTTGAGATAATTCATGGCCACCAAATCTCCTATGTCTCCATTAGGATCTCATTATCAGTAGTAGAGGATGGGCCATTGCTGAGACATTTAGAGCCATAGAGCTGTACAGCATGGAAACAGACCCTTTGATCCAACTTGTCCATGCCAACTAGATATCCTAAATTAATCTAGTCCTATTTGCCAGCACTTGGCCCAGATCCTTCCTATTCATATACCCATTCAAAAGCCTTTTAAATGTTGTAATTGTATCGGACTCCGCCACTTCATCTAACAGCTCATTCCATACACGCATCATCTTCTGAAAACATTGCCCCTTAGGTCCCTTTTATATCTTTCCCCTTTCACCTTCAACCTATACTCTCTAGTTTTGAACTCCCCACCCTGGGGAAAAGACCTAGCCATTCACCCTATCCATACCCCTCACGATTTTATAAATTTCTCTAAGGTCACCCCTCAGCCTCTGACCACTCCAGGGAAAACAGCCTCGGCTCCTTGCTATAGCTCCAACCTTCCAACCCTGTCAACATCCTTGTAAATGTTTTCTGAACTCTTTCAAGTTTCACAACATCCTTCCCATAGCAGCAAGACCAGAACTGAACTCTATTGTCCCAGCTAACATGATAGCAATAAGTAAAAATTGCTTTAATAATCAGGGATAATTATCAAGCACACTTGGGATCTGGACAGAATACATCTCCCCCTATGAAGGATAGTGTAAATTTCCCTGACGCCACACAAACACAGTGGCTTATAAGATTGAGTGAAGCTAATGCAAGTTCAATACTAATTGTTTCAGAGCCATTGTTTTATCAAACAGTGTTTTCTGACTCTCCAGCATATGCAGTCCTCACTTTCTCCTATTTTTTTCATATAATAAAAATAGAAATGCTGGAGAAACCCAGCAAGTCTTAATCTGTGTTCCTATGTGTGTACTATTGACATTGCTTTCATTGTAAGCTTTGGAATTCTCTTCGTGTAGCATCGTCATTATACAGAGGTTTTTAATCAAAGTATGTTTCATGATATAATTCTAGGACCAACATATGGGGCAGATTCCAAGAACCATCTCAGTTGGTACAGAGATTGATGCTCAATGTTGGTCTTACTCTGCATCACACTCCTGCATCCATTTACCAAAACAACTTCATTGCATTGATCTCTCAATTTCCCTCCATAAAACTCAAGGTTATAATATCTCCTGAGTGTCAAAGTTTGTTTGATAATATTCCTATGAAATGTCTAGCAATGTTTTGATGTTAATAAGAGCCAATAAGACTATGAGTGGAGAGCAGTACAAGGGAATAATGCAATTGAATTATCAGTGATCAAATGACTAGCAAGACCATTTAAGATATTTCCTAATAAATCCGTTCAGAGATGTTATTACACACCTCTGGAACAGGTGGGAATTGAACCAATATCTTCTGGTTCCAGATGTAGGGACATTAGCACTGCACCACACCAGTCTTAGGACACTTTAATTAAATATCATAAGAAGCTGTGCACCTGATGCTACATAATTCTTTAAATGTGATCTTATTTCTGAAGTGTCTTTCTTCTATAGTATGCATTGAGCTTTAGAATCTTAATCTGTCTTTGTGAGTGTGTCCTTTATGTTTATTTTGATTAAATAGAATCTGGAAATTTGGCCATTGCATAATATGATACATTCGCTACAAGAGTGACTTTTCCCAATTTTTAAAATTTATCTAATCTTTTGAGCTTCAATTGATTTCAATGTTGGGCAAAATAACTTTTGTCTGTGTTCAACAGCTGAATTAACTAATCAGCTGGAGGAAGATACTCAGTTAAAAACCATTGCAAAATTACCTGAGGAATCACTGCAAGTTTAAATGGTAAGCTTTAATATAATAAGATTGCTATGTTTCCAGTGTGGAAAGAGAAAATATTTTTAGCAGAATATCATATCTATAGTTATGAAATGTAAGCTACCCAGTTTTTCCTTGGGTTGGGAAATAGACCTTAAAAGTGCACTAACTATATCATCTTGTTAGGCTTTACTAGGACACAGAATTTTACTGGTGGTGGGCATAGTTTGAAAGCCCAAATATTGCGTGCCTGCCTTGTGGTAAGATGAATAGTACAGGGTATGATTTAGATATTTCCTAATTAATCCGCTGGGGATATATTTCCACTCCTCTGGAAGAGGTGGGACTTGAACTAAGGCCTCTTGGCTCAGGGGTAGGGACACCATAAGGACATCCTCAGGGTATATTTTATGGTGGGCTGATAGATAATAAGAACCTGCACTGCAAGAAGATCCAATTCCAATTTTATTCACCGGAAATCACTCATTGATTATTATGACTCTGGACATGGCTCCATACCGTTATGCAATTTATCCGCATTAAACAAGCACATGATAACTTTGCAGGACTGGCCTGCTTTGAATTAATTCTTAAAGGAAGGCCACTGTAGTTTAAATAGTCAATAAACTGTCAAGCTTTTGGCAGCAAGTGATTACCTCCTGCAGCACTTACATTACATTTTTATTTCACGTTATGCATTCCTCTGTTATTGTTAAATAATTTCATTTGCTAAGCAAGACTTCCATCCATTCTGGCATCATTTCTTTGTAATATTACAAGTTGCAATTGATAAAATGAGATGCATGGACCTCCTTTTCAGTGATCCCATAGACACTGTCTAAATTTGATGAGGAAGACAATTCCATGTGAGGATCTTTCCCTGAGTCATAATCTGTGATCTGCAGCAACAATCACCAAACTATATTATCCACTTTTGGCTGCCTTACAGGCAGTCTCAACTATTTGATTGTCTCTTTAAGTAGCTGTGTAAATTGTCGGGACTGTATGTTTTGATCCGACAAGCTCCTTTCAAAGCATTGCATGAGGTATTTGCTGGCTAAGTTAATCTGCAGGTCACAGCTTAATAAAACAGGATTCCATGTTTTCGGAGAAGGTCAGAATTTTATTATTTGGCATGATTCCCAACTATTTAGATGTTGCGGATCAAATGGATATGGCCGTTAGAGCTACTTACATCAACCAAAAAGCAGAGCAAAAGATCTTACTTTTTTAATGTACATTAATGTCCATTAACCAGAGAGCAGTTACGCATCGAGCAACCCATGGCATTTATGTTATTTCAATGTAACTGGAAAATAAACAAGTGAGAACTGTAAAACTATAGCCACAGACAGCAACGGGCAAATACCATGAGACTGAAATTAACACCCCAAAGGATGATTCTGCACAGTGCAGAGATGATAAAGCACTAATTCTATTGTTTCTACTGGCCAATAAAAAGTGAAAAGCTAGGATGCTGGGTGAGATCTCTGAAACTCTGGACCCATGGCCAAAGAACTAGAGGAAGTAGAGAAACAATTGCAATACCCTGTGAATGAGAACTAAGTTCAATAATGGACCAAGCCTGGATCAATGTTACTTTTGCTGGTTCAATACTTAGTTTTCCTGGCAAGAATATGCAGTGCATTCCTTGCATTGGAACTCAATTGTTATCTCCCAGTGCCCTTCTAACATTTCCTACCTTTCCAAGACTTTTTCAACAAACACTGTTTCATGAAAATGAATTACAAAGATCCATGTTTAATTGTTAATTTAGGAACATAGGAGATTGGAGCAGGAGTCGGTCTTTTAGCCCTTTTGGCATACCCCACCCTTCAACAAGATTTTAGCTGATTTGGTTGGTTGTGGTCTAGCTTCAATTTCTATTCCCCATAATCTTTGACTCCCTTGTCTATTAATAATTTAACTCAGACTTGAATAAATTCAAATGATTCTGCTGTCTGAGGAAGAGAATTTGACATAGAAATATAGTTATTGAGTTGCACAGCATGGAAAAAGACTCTTCAATCCAACTCGTCCATGCCAACCAGATATCCTATATTGATCTAGTCCCATTTGCCGGCATTTGGCCTATATCCCTCCAAACCCTTTCTATTCATGAATCCATCTCAGTCTTTTAAATGTTGTAATTGTACCAGCCTCCACCACTTACTCTGGCAGCTCATTCTGTACACACATCACCCTCTGCATGAAAAAAATTGCCCCTTGGGTCTCTTTTATATCTTTCCCCTCTCACCTTCAATCTATATCCTTTAGTTTTGAACTCCCCTACCCTGGAAAATAGACCTTGACTATTCACCTTATCCATGCCCTTTATGATTTTATAAACTTCTTTAAGGATACCCCTCAACCTCCAATGCTCCAGGGAAAATAGCCCCAGCTTATTCAATCTCTCCCTATGCACAAAGCCTCCATACCCAGCAACATCCTTGCAAATCTTTTCTGCATCTTTTCAAATTTCACAACATCTTTCCTATAGCAGGAAAACCAGAATTGAACACAACATTCCAAAAGTAGCCTAACCAATGTCTTGTACAGCTGCAACATGACATCCCAACTCCTATACTCAATGCACTACCCCAAAGGCATGTGTTCCAAACACGTTCTTCACTATCCTGTCTACCTGTGACTCCACCTTCGAGCAACTGTGAATCTGCACTCCAAGTTCTCTTTGTTTGGCAATATTCCCCAGGACTGTATCATTAAGAGGGAAGGGGCCATATTGGACCTGGTACTGGGGAACGAGCCAGGACAGGTGGTAGAAGTGGCGGTGGGGGATTTCTTTGGGAACAGTGACCACAATTCTGTAAATTTTAGAATACTCGTAGATAAAGAAGAGAGTGGTCCTGATGGAAACTGGACCAAGGCCAATTATATCAAAATTAGGCAGGAGCTCAGAAATGTGGATTGGACATTCATCCAGATGAACCTTAACATGATGAGGAATCAAGTGGATTAAAAGGGGTCATGAAATAGCTTTAGCAAGCAGAATTAAGGAGAATCCCAAAGCATCTTATTCTTATATAAGAAGCAAGTGGGTAACTAGAGGAAGGATTGGTCCACTAAAGGATAATGACGGAAGGCTGTGTGTTGAACCTGAGAGAATGGGTGAGATTCTGAATGATTACTTTGCATCAGTGTTCACTGAGGAGAGGAACATGATGAATCTTGAGATTAGAGATAGACGTTTGATGAGTCTGCATCATGTTGACATAAGTAGGGAAGATGTGTTGGGTAGGCTAGAGGTTATTAAAGTGGACAAATACCCAGGAACAGATGGGATCTACCCAGGTTGCTAATATATTTGTGGCATCCTTAAACACAGGTGAGATGCCAGAGGACTGGAGGGTTGCTCATGTTGTCCCCCTGTACAAGAAGGGTAGTAGGGATATTCCGGGTAACTACAGACCAGTGAGCCTGACGTCGGTGGTGGAAAAGTTGCTGGAGAAGGTACTGAGGGATAGGATCGATTTAGTTTTAGAAAATAATGGGCTTATCAGAGATAGGCAACATAGTTTTGTGCGGGGGAGATTGTGCCTTACCAACTTAATAGAGTTCTTTAAGGAAGTGACCAAGTTGATAGATGAAGGAAGGGCTGTTGATGTCATATACATGGACTTTAGTAAGGCATTTGATAAGGTTCCCCATGGTAGACTAATGGAGAAAGTGAAGTCACATGGTGTGCAAGGTGTTCTAGCTAGTTGGACAAAGAACTGGTTGAGCAACAAGAAGCTAGTTGGACAAAGAACTGGTTGAGCAACAAGAAACAGAGAGTACTGGTTGAAGGGAGTTTCTCGAAATGGAGGAAGGTGACCAGTGGTGTTCCACAGGGGTCAGTGTTGGGGCCACTGTTGTTTGTAATATACATAAATGATCTGGAAGAGGGCACTGTTGGTATGATCAGCAAGTTTGCAGATGGCAGAAAGATAGATGGAGTAGCAGAAAGCATAAGGGACTGTTAGACAATACAGGAGGATATAGATAGACTGGAGAGTTGGGCGGAAAAGTGGCAGATGGCTTTCAATCCAGACAAATGTGAGGTGATGCATTTAGGCAAGACTAAGTTGATGGGGAAAAATTGATGGGTAGAGAGATCTGGGAGTGCAGGTCCATTGTACCCTGAAGGTTGCTGAACAGGTGGATAGAGTCAAGAAGGCATATAGTAAGCTTGCCTTCTTTGGATGGAGTATTGAGTATATTGAGTCATGTTAAAATTGTACAAGACATTAGTTCAGCCGCATTTAGAATACTGTGTACAGCTCTTGTCGCCACATTACCAAAAGGATGTGGATGCTTTGGAGAGGGTACAGAGAAGGTTTACGAGGATGTTGCCTGGTATGGAAGGTGCTAGCTATGAAGAGAGGTTGAGTAGGTTATGTTTATTTTCATTACAAAAAAGGAGATTGAAAGGAGACCTGATTGAGGTTTACAAAATCATGAAGGATATAGACAGGGTGGATAGAGACAAGTTTTTTCCCATGGTGATGAGTTCAATAACAAGAGATCACACTTTCAAGGTGAGGTGTGGAAAGTTTAACGGAGATACACGCGGCAAGTACTTCACACATAGGGTGGTGGGCGTTTTGAACGCGTTGCCAGCAGAGGTGGTAGAGGCAGGCACAGTAGGTTCATTTAAGATGCATCTGGACAGATGCATGAGCAGAGACCGAAGGGCGTGTTCCTGGGCTGTACATTTTCTTTGTTCTTTCTTCTTTGTAAGTGTATAAGTCTTGCCCTGATATGCGTAATCAAAATGCAACACCTCATATTTGTCTAAATTAAACTCTATCTGCCAATCCTCAGTCCATCAGCATATCGGCCCAACTGATCAAAGTCTGCTTGCTTAATATCCACTACCCCACCAATTTTGGTATAATCTGCAAACTTACTAAGTATACATCCTATATTCACATCCAAAATCATTTATATAAATGACAAAAAGTAGTGGACCCAGCACCGATCCTTGTGTGACTCCACTGGTCACAGGTCTCCAGTCTGAAAAACAACCCTCCACCACCACCCTCTGTCTTCTACCTTTGCACCAAATTGTATCTAAATAGCTAGTTATTCCTGGATTCCATGAGATCTAATCTTGCTAACCAGTCTCCTATGGAGAACCTTGTCAAACTGAAGTCTATCTGGATCACATCTACCTCTGTGCACTCATCGATCCTCTTTGTTACTTCTTCAAAAGCCTCAATCGAGTTTTGCACCAAATTGTATCTAAATAGCTAGTTATTCCTGGATTCCATGAGATCTAATCTTGCTAACCAGTCTCCTATGGAGAACCTTGTCAAACGCTTTACTGAAGTCTATATGGATCACATCTACCTCTGTGCACTCATCAATCCTCTTTGTTACTTCTTCAAAAGCCTCAATCGAGTTTATGAGACATGATTTCGCACACACAAAGCCATGTTGACTATCCCTAATTAGTCCTTGTCTTTCCAAATACATGTACGTCCTGTCCCTCAGGATTCCTTCCTTGCCCACCAGCGATGTCAGGCTCACTGGTCTATCGTTCCCTGGCTTCTCCTTACCACCTGTCTTAAATAGTGGCATCACGTTAGCCAACCTCCAGTCTTCCAGCACCTGTGACTATCGATAATACAAATATCTCAGCAAGGGGCCCAGCAATCACTTCCCCAACTTCCCACAGAATTCTAGGGTATACCTGATCAGGCCCTGGGGATTTATCCACTTTTATGCATTTCAAGACACCCAGCACTTGCTCTTCTGTGATATGGACATTTTTCAAGATGTCACCATCTATTTCCCTACATTCTATATCTTCCATGTCCTTTTTCACAATATACACTGATGCAAAATACTCATTTAGTATCTCCCCCATCTCCTGCGGCTCCATATAAAGGCTGTCTTGCTGATCTTTGAGGGGCCCTATTCTCTCCTTAGTTACCCTTTTGTCCTTAATGTATTTGTAAAAACCCTTTGGATTCTCCTTAACTTTATTTGCCAAAGCTATCTCGTGTCCCCTTTTTGCCATCCTGATTTCCCTCTTACTCCCCTACTGCTATACTCTTCTAAGGATTCACTTGATCTATCCTGTCTATACCTGATATATGCTTCCTTCTTTTTCTTAACCAAAACTTCAATTTCTCTAGTCATCCAGCATTTTCTACACCTACCAGCCTTCCCTTTCACCCTAACAGGAATATACTCTCTCTGGACTTCTGTTATCTCATTTCTGAGGGCTTCGCATTTTCCAGCCGCCCCTTTATCTGCGAACATCTGCCTCCAATCAGCTTATGAAAGTTCTTGCCTAATACTGTCAAAATTGGCCTTTCTCCAATTTTGAACTTCAACTTTTAGATCTGGTCTATCTTTTTTCATCATTATTTTCAAACTAATAGAATCATGGTGGCTGGCCCCAGAGTGCTCCCCCACTGACACCTCAGTCACCTGCCCTGCCTTATTTCCCAAGATTAGGTCATGTTTTGCACCTTCTCTAGTAGGTACATCCACATAGTGAATCAGAAAATTTTCTTTACATGCTTAACAAATTCCTCTCCATCTAAACCCTTAACACTATAGCAGTCCCAGTCTATGTTTGGAAAGTTAAAATCCCCTACCATAACCGACCCATTATTCTTACAGATAACTGAGATCTCCTAATGAATTTGTTTCTCAATTTCTCTCTGACTATTAGGGGGTCTATAATACAATCCCAATAAGGTGATCATCCTTTCTAATTTCTCAGTTCCACACAAATAACTTCCCTGGATGTATTTCCGAGAATAACCTCCCTCAGCACAGCTGTAATGCTATCTCTTATCAAAAATGCCACTCCCCCTCCTCTCCTTGCTGTAGCATTTGTATCCTGGAACATTAGGCTGCCAGTCCTAACCATCCCTGAATCATGTTTTTGTAATTGCTATGATATCCCAGTCCCATGTTCCTAACCATGCCCTGAGTTCATCTGCTTTACCTGTTAGGCCTCTTGCATTGAAATAAATGCAGTTTAATTTATCAGTCCTACCTTGTTCTCTGCTTTGTTCCTGCCTGCCATGACTGTTTGTCTTGCTTCTTTTCTCATCTGTACCAGACTCAGATTGATCTCTTTCCTCACTATCTCCCTGGGTCCCAAATCCCCCCAACCTTAATAGTTTAAATCCTCTCGAGCAGCTCTAGCAAATCTTCCTGCCAGTATATTAGTCCCCTTCCAATTCAGATGCAATCCGTCCTTCTTGTACAGGTCACTTCTTCCAATGATCCAAAAATGTGAATCCTTCTCCCATATACCAGCTCCTCAGCCACGCATTCATATACTTTATCCTCCTATTCCTGCCCTGACTAGCTCATAGCACCAGGAGTAATCTAGATATTTCAACTCTCAAGGATCTCCTTTTAAAAATCCTGCCAAACTCTCTATATTACCCCTTCAGAATCTCATTCTTTTCCCTTCCTATGTCATTGGTTCCTATGTGTACAATGATCTCCTGCTGGGCCCTCTCCCCCTTGAGAACATTCTGCACCCTCTCTGAGACATCCTTCAGCCTGGCACTGGGGAGGTAACACACCATTCTGATTTTTCGCTGTTGGCTGCAGAAACATCTGTCTGTGCCTCGGACTAGAGAGTCCCCTAACACAACTGATCTCTTGAAACCCAACATAACCCTCATTGCATCAGATCCAGTCTCGATACCAGAAACTTGGCTGTTCATGTAGGGGTGAGAATCCATCACCCCTACATTTTCCAAAATAGCACACTTGTTTAAAATGGGGATAGCCACAGCAGCCTCCTGCACTATCTGCCTACTTCTCTTACCTTTCCTGGAGTTAACCCATCTATGTGACTGTATCTGTCACTTTTCTCCCTTCCATAACTGCCATCCATCACATCCCCTTGCTCTTGTAAATTTCTCATTACCTCTGCCTCTCCAACCGATTCATTCAATCTGAGAGGATTCGCAACCAATGGCATTTATTGCAGATATAATCTTCAGTAACACGTAAACGCTCCCTAAACTCCCATATCACTCTACTAAGGGCCATTTTTGATTTTTCCAATTTGCAAACTCGGAAAATAGCACCGTCTTATTCCTCTACAAAACACTGCTTCAGGTTAACTTAATACTTATAGCTTATGTTTTTAAGTTTAATCAAGAGACATATCTCATAAACAAGAAAGAACCCACTCTAGTCACTACTGCAGACTTACAGCAAGGCCCCAAGGTCACACTTAAAACGATTCACTTATCTGTCAATGTGCTGTGACCTCTCCCAAACAGGTTCCTCCACGATTAGTTGTGAATTTCACTGTTTGATAATTTTCCCAGACACACTCCGATGTCCAGCAATACATGAATTCAACAGCAAAGGCAGTAACTGTGCAGGTTCACTGCTGTGTCAGTTAGCAGTGTGGGTTTCTTTCTCTCTCTCTCTCTCCTGCAGACCATGTGCTGCCCTGACTTGCTTAACGTTCTGGTGTGCTCCTGGTGTCTTACCTATTCAATTCCTCCGCCATTTTATTTGTTCCCCATTACTACATCTCTACCCTCATTTTCCAGCAGTCCAATATCCAATCTTGCTCTCTCTTATCTTTTGCATATCTAAAAAAAAACACTTGTAATCTTCTTTTATATTACTACCTAGCTTACCCTCTTATTTCATCTTCTTCCCCCTTTTTTTCAGTTATTCTCTGTTGTTTTTTAATGGCTTTCACACTAATCGTTGCCACATTGTTTGCTTTTTAGTTTGCTTTTATGCTGTCCCTGACTTCCCTTGTCAGTTATGGTTGCCTCACCCTACTCTCAAAAGATGCATCTTCTTTTGAAGTAAATTACTGCTGTGCATTCTGAATTATCCCCAGACTCTCCTGCCTTTGCTGCTCTACTGTCTTCCGCACTAGGTTCCCCTTCCAATCAATATAGGCCAGTTCCTCCCTTATGTCTTTGTAGTTACTTTTACTCTATTGTAATACCATTACATCTGATTCCAGCTTCTCCCTCTCAAACCTCAGGGTGAATTTTATCATATTATAGATACTGCCCCCTTGGGGTTCCCACACTTTAAGTTCCCGAATCTAGACTGCCTCAATATACATCACCAAATCCAGAATTGCCTGTTTCCTAGTGGGCTCTATCACAAGCTGCTCCAAAAAAGCTATCTTATAAACACACCATAAATTCCTTTCTTTGAGATCCACTGCAAACCTGATTTTCCCAGTCCACCTGTGTCTTGAAGTCCCTTACATGCCTTTTCTATCTCCTGATTTATTTTCTGCCCCACATTCTGACTATTGCTAGGAAGCCTTTACATAACTCCTACCAGGGTCTTTTTCTCCTTTGCGGTTCCTCAACTCTACCCACACAGATTCTATGCTTTCTGACTCGATATCACTTCTTGTTATTGATTTAATTTTAACTTTGCACTAGCAAGGTAACCCAGTCCTCTCTGCCCATCTGCCCGTGCTTTCGATAGGACGTGTATCCTTGGATGGAGGAAAAGTGCTGTAAACCTTGATTTGCAGAAAAGCAAATAATGAATTGTAACAGTGTAAGTCAACAAGGTGACCAAAAGGTAAACAAAACCTTTGGTTTTGTGCCTAGAGGACAAAACACAAATGCAAGGAGATAAAGTACAATAAATTACAATGTGACTGGATTTATCATGTTGTGCTGGTTTTACACAGCCCATTATAGGAGACATTTAAGAACAATGTAAGAGATGGAGTGTTGATTCATCCAACTGTTATCAGGGATTAAGGAATGTTGTCATGAAAAAGACATTTGAGAATTCAAGGATTTTTATCACTAGAGCTCAAAAGGTTAAGAAATGAAAAGTTGTCAAGATTGTGAAAGGTTGTGATAAAACAATTTGACAGATTGTTTCTACCAGTCAAAGACAAAAGCAATTGGGTCTGTATTTCAGCTGAGGCTCAGTTAGGAGCATTCTTACTTTTGACTAATAGGTTTGTGAGTTCAAGTCTCATTCCAGGACTTGATCTTAAAACTGCTAAAGGAAGGATATTATTAAACTAAAGAAGATGCAGAAAAGATTTACAAGGATGTTACTGGGACTGGAGGATTTAAGCTATAAGTAAAGGCTGGATAGGCTGGGACTTTTTCCACTGGAGTCTAGGAGGTCGAGGGGTGATCTTGTAGAGGTTTATAAAATCATGAAGGGCATAGATAAGGTGAATAGCAAAGGCTTTTTTTCTGTTGGGTTGGGAAAAAGTAGAGGCAATATTTTTAAGGTGAGAGGAGAAAGATTTAAAAGGGACTGAAGGGGCAACCTTTTCACACAGAGTGTGGTTCATATATGGAATGAACTGCCAGAGGAAGTGATAGATGCAGGTACAGTTACAACTTTTAAAAGACACTTGGTCAAGTACATGAATAGAAACGGTTTAGAGGGATATGGGCCAAATGCAGACAAATGGGACTAGTTTAGTTTGGGAAACTTGGTCGACATGGGTGAATTGGACTGAAGGGTCTGTTTCTGTGCTGTATGACTCTATGCTGCATTGAGAGAGGTGACATCCCTGAGATATGATTTTAAACCAAGGTCTCAATTGTCCTCCTTGATGAACTTTAAAAAAATTGAAGTACTATTTCAAAGAAGAATAGGGGTGCTATTCCCAGTGTCCTAACCAATACTCGTCTCTTAATCAGCATCACAGAAATACATTATCTGTCTGTGGAAACTTGCTGAACACAAATCAGCTGTTGTTTCTGATACAACAGAGGTTACACTTCAAAGCACTTTGGTGCATCTTTTGTTATGAAAAGCATTACATTACATAAATGCAAGTCATTCTCTATTACAAAAGAATCACTGATGTTACAACACAGGGATAGCAAGCCAAACCAAATCAGCCTCACTATCATTGGATTTGAAACATAGCGAACTTAAAATATTTAATAACCCTCATATTTGCTTCATTGTTTCTAATCATACTTTACAAATAACAGACAAATTATTTATTATAAATAATGTAACTTCAGGATAATACAGATGATTAACAATCTAATTGATATCTCCAATCTAAGCCCAACCTTCATGGATCACAAACCCCCATTCACACACCAAAAAAATGACAGCCAGACCCAGTTGAGTCCCAAGTTTTTTTTTAAAATAGAAGAATTATAAGTTGTTAGCTAGACAACTATTCTAACAATAAATACCAGGTTTTTCTAAAACACCTGGATGATGGGTTGCAAGCTAATGGGTTGCAAGCTATATCTTGCTTGAAATCCAAAGTCACCAGTCAACATAAACAACTTCTGCAGACCTCTGGAAGCTACTTACTTACTTCTTACAGACTGGTACTTTGCTCAGAAATTTGAACAAATCAATGACTTGAAAATAACTAGAGAGAGCAAAACCAAAATCCAGCCCAGTCCAACAGCTTCCAAAGCAAACCTGCCTCTTTCCCAAACACAATCAGTGCCCGTTCACTCTTTGTTTTCTCTTTCTTATTCAATATTGTCTGCGGTTGGCTGGCCAGCACCAGTCCCCCCTCCGTTGACCAATTCAGATCCAACCAGTTGCCAGTCGGTCAGCATAACAACAGCTCGGTGCCAAATCCTTGACAATGATCTTAGGGAAGTAATTAACTTGCATTATCTTTCCAGGCCAGTTCCCAACAACAAATATTAGTCTTTCATTCTAGCCTCATTTTCAAAACAAGCTGCTGCTCAGAGTTCAAAGTTCAATTCTCAAATTCATTTCACAGCTGCAAACCAAAAATGAGAAAAATAAAAGAAACATTGCAATGGTATCAACACAGAGAAGATTAGAAAACTATCTGTACACAAATGGTGTTAAAGGCGTGAAAGTTTCTGCCCTAAACTGTACATGAAACAAATTTCATAACTTTGTTTTAAAATGGGTTCAAAAGAAAGATTAAAAATATTGCAGTATAAGCTGAAGAATGCATTTAAATTAACTGACTCATGGAGAAAAAAGCACGAACATAGATAATGGAAACAGGCCATTTAATCAATGGTTCTATAATGAGCAAAACATACCCTTGCTTATTTAAAAATTGTGAAGAAAGGAAAGTATCAACTGGAATGTGGGCTTTTGCCCTGAAAAGGTGCAAACAATTTTGCTGCACCCACCACTCCAAGGACTTGTTGGGAAGAAAAACATGCTTGAGTTGCATGTTCATTTTGCTGAACAAAATTGGACACTCTCTCGTAACTAATGTAGTCCTGTACAGTATACTTAATGCAGAAGAGTAGTGCAGTCTCCCCTTTAAGATGACTGCTTGTCCAGCAATGCAAGTTCCAATGAACCAGCAAGCCAATGCAGCTCTGTGTGTAAACTTGCCACACGGATGCAGTATGTTTAGGAGGGAAACATTCAATAAAGTAAGCATTGACCTAATATTAACATGGATGTGTCTGTGCCACCAGCAAAGTGCAACACAACTTCTGCCAATTTTACAGAAACAGGGTTAAAGGAGGCTTCAGGACGGTTTCCCACACATTCGTATTCGTCACTATTAGTTATTCTTTTAGTGAAATGTTGCCAGGGATTTATTTGACCTGTCTTAGATATACTGCACGATGAGAAAGTTTGAGTGCTGCTTCTGGTTGTGGGTATCGAGCAGTGCAATTTAACCCCCTGCAATAAAACTCCTTGGGTTAAAACTTGGTAAGATTTTGACGGTCTTTCAGGCAAGGACAGAATTTGCAGCAAAGCTTATTGTGAGCTAACTTCACCATAGCTTCAGAAGACCTTAAGGCTGCTTTCTCATTCGAGAGAGATGATTGGAGGTGAATTAACCTGGGTATCACTATACCCCAGGCATGACAATGAGAAGGCAGGAGCTTCATTTTAACCTCATCTAGTAGATGAATCAAACCATGCTGTTGGTGTCACTCTGCATTGCAAATCTGCCATCCAGCCAACTGAGCTAACTGATTCCCTAGTAGTATTGCCATATCCTACTGGCCCACAGGGCTGTTCTCTCATGAGACAGATAGATGACTGGTGGTGGGTTAACCAGAGGCTCACCATGCCTCAGCTGAGGGGAGAGGGTCAGAGGTAGAGCCTTTCATGATAACCTCAGCCAGTGTGGGAATTGAACCCAGGCTGTTGTCATTGCTCTGCATCACAAACCCACTGAGCTAACTTCATCGAGTCAAAGAACAAGTTTATTGATTTTGCAGATATATTATGTCCAGAAACCCAGCCTTGGGTTGATGAAGAATTTTGTGTGTGCAAGACACAAAAAATGGCTTTGTTCACAGCTTTGGTCTTTCAGACTTTGACCCTCACTCCCTTGTCTGTTGCCTTGTCATGGTCATGTCTCTGGAGGAATTTTACTTGGCCATGCAGAAAACAGAGCAAGAGTCTCTTGTATTCTGGTTGTTGTCCATTTAACCCTGCCTTATATCAATCATCTTCGTTGTGATTACACCTCCTTTGACCAACCAAATGGAATTTATGTGGCTGGTGCTAACTTTGCAGATTTATCCAACATTGTACCTCATTATTTTTTCAACATTGTATTTTCTTACCTGATAATGAGAGAGAGAGAGAGACAGTGAGAGAGAGAAAATGATACATCTACATTGCATTTTCATACAAGCAGATTTTTACAGACAAGGTGAAAAGTAAAGGATCTGCAGATATTGTAAATCAGAAACAAAATCAGAAATTGCTGGAAAAGCTCAGCAGGTCTGGCAGCATCTGTGAGAGAAATCAGAATTAATGTTTTGTGTCAAGGCCTCAGAACTGAGCCTTCAAGATCTTGTCCAATGTCTGTGATCAAGCTCTTAATTAAGTGGCATAAACTCCCAGAAACCACGTTACCTTGTCATATTTTCCATCTTGTGCCATACTCCTAAGTTTACCCACTTTGCAATCTTACAAAGAAATGTATTTAAGAAAGCTATGTTTGTAAAACCCAGGGTGGCACGGTGGCACAGTGGTTAGCACTGCTACCTCACAGCACCAGAGATCCAGGTTCAATTCCTGCCTCAGGTGTGGCGTTTGCACATTCTCTCTGTGTCTGCATGGATTTCCTCCCATAGTCCAAAAATGTACAGGTTAGGTGAATTCACCTAACATTAACTTTCCCGTAGTGTTAGGTGAAGGGGTAAATGTCGGGGAATGAGTCTGGGTGGGTTGCTCTTCGGAGGGTTGGTGTGAACTTGTTGGGCCGAAGGGCCTGTTTCCACACTGTAAGTAATCTAAACAACAATGTTAGTTTCTCATAACAATGAGTTTTTGTGTGAGTAAACTAGAGATTTGAGTGCAAAAAAAATCAAACTTGAAACTCCAGTTCAGTATTGATGAGGTGCTGCACTGTCAGAGCTACCATCTTTTAGATGAGGCTTCCATCTGGCTGCTTGTGTGAATGTACAGGATCCCATGACACTAGTTTTAAATAGTGGAGATATCCCCAATATCCCTACCAATATTTATTCCTTAATCATAAAAATGAGTTATTATTTGATCACAATTGCATCAGAGTGCATTTTGATTGCTACACTTCCTTCACCGCAGCAGTTTCAACACTTCAAAAAATAGTTCATTAACCGTAAAACTCTTTGAAGCATTCAATGGTAGTGAAAGGCATTACATTGGGCCCCCTATTTATGAATTTCATTCAGCCTTACAATGTGGTCTCCTCTACACTGGGGAAAGTGAGGACTGCAGATGCTGGAGATCAGAGCTGAAAATGTGTTGCTGGAAAAGCGCAGCAGGTCAGGCAGCATCCAAGGAACAGGAGAATCGACGTTTCGGGCATAAGCCCTTCTTCAGGAATGAGGAAAGTGTGTCCAGCAGGCTAAGATAAAAGGTAGGGAGGAGGGACTTGGGGGAGTGGCGTTGGAAATGCGATAGGTGGAAGGAGGTCAAGGTGAGGGTGATAGGCCGGAGTGGGGTGGGGGCGGAGAGGTCAGGAAGAAGATTGCAGGTTAGGAAGGCGGTGCTGAGTTCGAGGGATTTGACTGAGACAAGGTGGGGGGAGGGGAAATTAGGAAACTGGAGAAATCTGAGTTCATCCCTTGTGGTTGGAGGGTTCCTAGGCGGAAGATGAGGCGCTCTTCCTCCAACCGTCAGCACTTACTTTTCTGCTTAGGGACCCTGCAGCCTTCTGGACTCAATATCAACTTCAACAATTTTCGGGTTTGAGGCACCTACACATGTGCTTACCCCAACCCTCACACACCAGTTATCACCAGTTTCCTCATCTCCCTTCCCCCGACCTTATCCCAGATCTAACCCTCCAACTCAGCACCACCCTCTTGAACTGTCCTATCTGTCCATCTTCCTTGCCACATATCTGCTCCACCCTCCTCTCCGACTCATCACCATCTGCTTCCCCCGCCACCTTCATTTACCTATCACCTTCCCAGCCTTGCCCTCGCCCTCAGTCTCACCCACCTATTTATCTCTTAGCTACCACTCACCACCCGCCCACATTCCTGATGAAGGGCTTATGCCCAAAAGTTCCTAAGACCCTGACGTTTTCCTGATGAAGGGCTTATGCCCAAAAGGTCAACTGTCATGCTCCTCCCATGCTGCCTCACCTGCTGTGCTTTTCCAGCATCACACTTTTGGACTCTGATCTCCAGCATCTGCAGTCCTCACTTTCAGCTTGTTATCACATAGTCTACTTTACATACCACCCATTGTTAACCACTAATTGTCCACTAATAACTATTCATTCATCTGGGCTGATCGTTATCCACTCCTTTGTCTGTCTACTTGTCCTTCTCTCTCTTTGGGCTCTATCTCCACTTACTGTTAACTCTTTACCCTCTCCCCCTAATCTATCTTCTGCATTAAAACCAACTTTTTCCTACCTACCATCAGTCCTGAGGAAAGGTCACTGGATCTGATTTCTCTTCTTCACAGATGCTGCCAGACCAGCTGAGTTTTTCCAGAAATTTCTGCTTTTGTTTCTGATTTCGAGCATCAACAGATCTTTTGGTTTTTATTCCCTATTTGTGAATGTCTGACTTACGAACACTCGTACTTATGAATGCGATCCTCTACATGACTTTAATTTTAAAGATCTGATATACTAACTTTTTCAGTTCTTACAAAAGGCTGACTTCCATTGTTCTGTATTGTGCTCTGGTTTGCATACAATTGACTTGCAAATGGACTCCAGAATGGAACCCTCTCACAACCTGGAGACAGCCTGTGTGTAAATGTGGGCACATGTTCTTCTTTGGAAAAGAATCAATGCCTCTGCTTCTTGTTTGTTTTGAAAACAAAAATAAACCTTGTTTTAAATTTAATATTTCGAGTCATTTCAATGGGAGGTCAGCGTACCATTACTCCCTGTATTGCTAGTTAATTTTCCACAGTTGTTGCGTGACATTATTTTAATGAGCTTTCAAACTTAGCAGAAACTAGAGATACTTTCTGATGATGTCACTATAGGAATAGAGATTTAGATTATAAAACCCTACAATGTGGAAAGAGGCCCTTTGGCCCAACAAATCCACACCGACCCTCCCAGACCCATTTCCCTCTGACAAATGCACCTAACACTGTGGGCAATTTAACTGGGCCAAGTCACATCTTTGGATTGTGGGAGGAAACTGGAGCACCCAGAGGAAACCCACGCAGACACGAGGAGAATGTGCACACTCCATGCAGACAGTCACCTAAAGCTGGAATCGAACCTGGTTCCATGGCACTGTGAGGCAGCAGTGCTAACCACTGAGCCACCGTGCCGTCCCCTTTGGGGTAGTTAACTGTGGATTCCTCTGAATAAATGGCCATGCATATAGGAGAAAAAAAAAGTTCTATTACTTTGATTTCTAGAAGGCAGACTACATAATATTAAGACAGATGCTATCATTCATATTTTTTCTTATTCATTCACAGGATGTTCAGGTCACTGGCCATACCATCATTTATTACCCATCCTTGATTGCCCATGAGAGCTGCCTTCTCAAACTGCTGCAGTCCTCAATGTGTAGGATCATCCACAGCGCTGTTAAGGAAAGAGTTCCAGAATCTTGGCTCACCGAAGGAATGGGAATCTTGTTCCCAGTTAGCATGGTGTGTGGTGATAGGGCAGCCTACTAGTGTTGTTATTCCTATATATGTGCTGCCTTTTAGGTGGCAGAGGTGCTGTCAAAGGAGCCTGGGTGAGTTGTTGCAGTGTAGCTTGTAGGTTGTACACAGTGTTAGGCTGTGTGCTGGTGATGGAGGGCAGTGATTGTTGAAGGTGTTAGATGGGATGCCAATCAAGTGGGCTGCTGTGCCCTGGACGATGTTGAGTCTCTTGAGTGTTGATTTAATTGCACTCCTGACTTGTGTCTTGTGGGCAGGTTTTGAGAAGTCATGATACAATTTCCTTGCTGCAGAATTCCTGGCCTCTGACCAGGAATGGCTGGTTCAGTTCAGTTTGTAGTCTAGATTAATCCCCAGATTTTGTGACTTCTAGATTCTTGTTGACAGGTCGACACTCGTTGACAGGTCGACACTCATTGACAAGCTGATACTAGTAGACAGGTATACAGTTCCAAGGTGTTTGTGTACTATGTGCGCATATTCTTCTCCGCAGTTAACTGCCCCAAAAGGGCATCTAGCTGTTACCCGAAGGATACCTGAGCCCCATCTCCAACATGTCCTTGCATCTTATCTGCAGCAGTGATTCAGCTCTTCAAAGGGGTACCCTAGCTGGTCTAATCTCCACACTCTGGGTTCCCCACTCTATTGACTTCATAATACCACTTCAGTGGGAGGCAGCCAATCATTTAAATGGCTAGCCATCTCCCAGATCATGTGTGCATGAACCACACCCATATCAATCCAGCCCCCACATAGAAGTCAAGTTTGGGAGGCAATCTTGCAATTTCCAATTTCCTCTGGCATTTTCATCACTTGGTGAAAATCAGGATCTAGGTATAATGAATACGTAGATGAACCTGGAAGATAAGATGTGATGTAACAGTGATCTCAGTACTAACCTGCTTGGATTGTGTTAGGAGGTTACAGACTGTACAGGACAGAGTATGCTGCTCTGTAGCTATGACATCATGTACTGTCTGTTAATAAACACTGTTTAAAACTAACATAGAAGTCTGTTTTCACCTTCTATGAAACTCAGGAGACCACATACTATAACACAACAGCAGCAGTGGAGAAACCAGTATAAGGTAGGCAGTACAAGAACAGTTACAGGAACTGAGTGGGTTTCTGACGGCATCACTATGGACAAACCATGTCAAACTGAGAATGACATGATGCCTGTGTCTAATACTTAAATACATGCTTTTTAAATCATACCTTACTCCCCTACAGTAATGTTTCTATATTTCCTGGTTGTTTGAATGGCTTGAAGGTAGGAGATAGAGAGTGGTGGTACACATTTGTTTTTTGGACTGGAGGCCTGTGACCTCAGTGGGAGGATCAGTGCTATGTCGACTGCTTTTTGTCATTTATATAAATGATTTGGATACAAATGTAGGAGGTATGGGTAATAAGTTTGCAGATTACACCAAAATTAGTGATGTAGTGAACAGTGAAAAAGATTATCTCAGAGTACAACTGGACCTTGATCAGATGGGCCAATGGGCCGAGGAGTGGCAGATGGAGTTTGATTTAGATAAATGTGAGGTTTTGCATTTTGGTAAGGCAAATCAGGGCAGGACTTACACAGTTAATGGTAGGGCTCTGAAGAGTATTGCCGATCAAAGAGACCTAGGGTGCAAGTGCATAGTTCCTTCAAAGTGGAGTCGCAGGTAGATAGCAAAGAAGGCATTTGGCATAGTTGCCATCATTAGGCAATGCATTCAGTATATGATTGGGACATCATGTTGTGGCTGTACAGGACATTGGTGAGGGCACTTTTGCATTCAAATCTGATCTCCCTGCTGTGGGAAAGATGTTGTTAAACTTGAAAAGATGCAGAAAGTTTACAAGGATGTTGATGTGAATGGCAGGTTTGAGCTGTAAGGAGAGGGTGAATAGACTGAGGCTTTTGTTCCCTGGAGTGTCAGAAGCTGAGGGGTGTCATTATGCAGGTTTATAAAATCATTGGGGGTATGAATAGGGTGAATAGCCAAGGTCTTTTCTCAGGTCGGGAAGTTCAAAATTAGAGGGCAAAGGTTTCAGATGAGAGAAGAGGGAAATGATTTAAAAGGGTCCTAAGGGGCAACATTTTCACGCAGAGGGTGGTGCATATATGGAACTAGATTAGGATGTCTACTTGGTGCAGACAAGATGCACAAAAAGATCTGTTTCCATGCTTGTATAAGTCTGTGACCTATAAGTCTATGGTGAAGTCTGTCCTCTAACCTCAAGTCTGCCCTCACCCCCCCAACTATAGGATTTGAATCAGATCTTCAGATTCGGTTTCTTAATCATTTGAATGTTGAACTTTTGAGGCTGAAAACATTTGGAATTTCCTTCTCTTATCACCTAAACAACAACACGAAGCTGAATGGGAGGGAGAACTGTGAGGGGAATTCAAAGATGCTTCAGTGTGTTTTGACCTAGTTGAGTGAGTGGGCAAATGCATGGCAGATGAAGTACAATGTGGATCAATGTGAGGTTATTCACTTCAGCAGCAAAAACAGAAAAGCAGAATACTATCTGATTGGCAGTAGATTTGGAAAGAGAGAGTGCAATGCGACCTTGGAGTCCTTGTACATCAGCAGCTGAAAGGAAGCATGCAAATGCAACTGGCAATGAAGAATGCAAATGGTATATTGGCCTTCATAGTGAATGGATTTGAGTAGAGGAGCAGGGATATCTTGCTGCAATTCTGAAGAAGGATTTCTAGATATAGAGGGAGTGCAATAAGTGTTTATCAGTCTGATTCCTGGATAGCAAGGCTGATGCGTGAAGAGAGATTGGATCAATTAGGACCATATTCATTGGATTTTAGAATAATTTGATTGTGCATGGGGGGTTGATGGTTCATTGTATTTTCTATCTTTCTATGTTTCTATTAGTCATTGACTGCTCTGGGTGTATGATCTGGAATTGCGTGTTGAGATACCCAGTAAGCTTACAAACTGGTTTCTTTTATAAAGTTCAGTATAAAGTGACTTGTTAAGATTCTGTGACGATGCAACTCAATTTCATTTGTATTTCAGCTCTGAAGGTGGATTTTCTCCAAATTTACAGCAGCTTTTTATGATTAAAAATTGGTTAAAAATAAGAGTACCTTAACATTAGCCTGACTAAAACCTTCCACTTCATTCTTCAACATCAACTCTCTTGTCCTGCTCCAGAAATAAAGGGGAAGGGGGGGGGTGTAGGACAGAGAAAGCAAAAATGAAGTGAAAATTTTGAATGTTATTCATTCCAGAAATGTGCAGCCTCCAAAGACTAACCAATGTCACTGTTCGTTTGGGTGATGGAATATTATGTTTAGAGGTGAATGAGCCAAAAGCTTTTCAGACCAAGCTAAGCCAAGCATCTGTCTTGGCTTTCTAAGCCAAAACACAAACAGACATAAATTAAAAGTTACCCTCCCAAACTAGTTAACTCAACTTTCAACGCTGTAACAAATATCCATTTTATCATCTAGTTCTGATGTTCTTTATTCTTGGATGAAATTAAATAGCATTTACAGCATCAAAATAGGCCATTTGGTCAAATAGGTGTATGATTGCTGAGGGTAGGGGAGTGGATGTTGTCTACATGGACTTTACTAAAGCATTTGACAAGGTCATATAGGGTCTACAGTGAGTTGCTAAGTTGGTTTGGTCATAGAAGGCAAAGGGTAGTTGTGGAGGAGTGTTTTTCTGACTGAAAGTCTGTGACCAATGGTGTTCTACAAGGATCAGTGCTGGACCTCTGTTGTTTGTAATATATATAAATGATTTGGATGATTAGTACGTTTGCAGAAGATAGGAAAATTGGAGGAGCTGTGGCTATTGAGGAAAGTTGTCAAAGCAGAACATAGATCAGTTAGAAAGTTAGGCAGAGAAATGGCAGATGGAGTTTAATCTAGACAAATATGATGTGATGCATTTTGGGAGGTCAAATGCAAGAGAAAGGTATACAGTAAATGGCAGGACCCTTAGGAACATGGATATAAGGAGGGATCTTGGGGTTCAAGTCCATAGCTCCCCGAAAGTAGCAACACAAGTAGATAAGGTGGTAAAGAAGGCATACGGCATGCTTGTCTTCATTGGTCAAGGCATTGAGTATGAAAGTTGGCAAGTCATGTCGCAGCTGGATAAAACTTTAGTTAGGCCACATTTGGAGTACTGTGTGCATTTCTGGTCATCACACGATAGGAAGGATGTGAAGTCTTTGGAGATATTAAAAAAGGTGTTTACCAGGATGCTGCCTGGATTGGTCTATTAGCAAAATGGAGAGAATTAGAATCCCTACAGTATGGAAATAGGCCCTTCAGCCCAACAAGTCCACACTGACTCTCTGAAGAGTAACCTACCCAGACCCATTCCCCCACCCTATATTTACCCCTGACTAATGCACCTCACCAACACATCCCTGAACACTATGGGCAATTTAGCATGGCTAAATCACCTAACCTGCACATTTTTGGACTGTGGGAGGAAACCAGAGCACCCAGAGGAAACCCACACAGACACAGGGAGAATGTGCAAACTCCGCACAGACAGTTGCCGGCTGGAATCGAACCTAGGTCCTTGGAGCTGTGAGGCCACAGTGCTAACAACTGACCCACCATGCTGCCGAGAGATTGGACAAATTTGGATTACTTTTCATGAGATCATCGGAGGCTGAGGGGTGACGTGGTGGAATATCTAAAATTATGAAAGGAATGGATAAGGTGGATAGTGAGAAGCTTTTACCCAAAGTGGAAATGTCAAATACTCAGAAACATTAGCTTAAGGTGAGAAGAGGAAAGTTTAAAGAAGATGTATATGGCAATTTTCTTTTACACAGAAGGTGGTACGTGCCTGGAACATGCTGTTGGGGAGATGGTGGAAGCAGATATGATAGCAATATTTAGGATGCATTTAGACAGACACATGGACAGGTAGGGAACAGAGAGACACGGACTATGTCCAAGCAGATGAGATGAGTTTAGAATGACATCGTGGTCAGCACAGACATGGTGGGCCAAAGGGCCTGTTCTTGTGTTGCACTGTTCTATGTTCCATGTTCTGGTGTTTTTGTTTCACATGAGCCTCCCTCCCCACTCCATCTACTTCACCTAACCTCATAAACCGTTCTTTCCATGCCCTTCTTTCTCTTTTGCTGCTCTAATGTTCTACTTCCATATTCCAAACACTCTCTGGGTAAAGAATGTCCTCCTGAAATTCTTTAGTGGATTTGGTTGTGAGTGCTTCGCATTCTGTTCTATTTTAATAGAATCATCATCTCCACAAGTACTTTATCAAACTCCTTCACCCCTTCACCATCCTCTTTTGAGGGCTGGGATTTTACAGCAGATAAATCCAGAGAGGTGGAGATGGGGAGGTTTTGTCAAAAGGCATCAGGTCGTCATTATGATGGGATACGGATTTGAGTACATGTTACAAGCAATGTACAAACTTCGCTCCTGTTTTATAAACAAACAATTAACACAGACTCAAATAGACCTGATTTTGGAGGGCCCATTGTATCTTTGATGAATGCGTGGTAGACTTGCAGCCAGCTTTTCAAAAATGGTGGTGGAGAGGCAGCTATTGGCATTGCTGTAGGCAATAGCCAGATAGTGAGATGTGCCACTTTCTTTCCCAAAAATGAGTCGGACAACCATTTATTTGGGGTTGAGACCTGCTTGAGGAGTAATTCCTCCCAGCAGGAGGCTTACCAGAGAGACAGCTGGGCTGGACAGCATTGCAGCACCTAATGGAAGGATGGTCCTCTTGGACCAGCGATGCCCAGGTGGCATACAAGCACTGTTCATTGTGGTACACGTGTGGCTCAAGCACCCGATCTGGTGTTGCAGCCTGTGTCAGCTGACGCTTGGAAGAGTGTTAGAAGCCAAGCCTGTGCTGAGTCTCAGGTCTAAGATGTGAATCTGGAGTTTTAGCAGGTGCCGAAGAAAGTGAGTGGTTTGTGTTGAGTATTCATAGTGAGAGGATTTGAGTCAGGGAGCAGGATGTCATGCCATGCAGCACATCTACAAGGCCTTGTGAAACCAGGACTGGAGTATTGGTCAACTCATCTTAAGATTGAGTATGAGGAATTCTCTGCCACAGACGGAGGTTGAGGCTAATCATTGAACATTTTCTCGGAGGAGTTAGACATGGTTCTTCGGGCTGAAGGGATCAAAGAGCATGGGGAGAAAACAAGAATAGGGAGTTCAATTTGGATGATGAGGCATGGTCATAATGAATGGCAGAGAAGGATCAAAGGGCTGAATGGCCTGCTTCTAGTTCCTACATGTTCACTGTGGAAATTCCAGAGGGTAGCCATGCTCAGACTCGAACATTGGAAGAGTCCACCCAGGCCATGAGCACTGTGATTTCCCTCTTGTTTACATGTGTGACCTGCTCCATTGAGAGATTATTGTCCTTCATGGAGAACCTCAGACCAATCAGTGAATGTCAGAGATGCGCAGAGACACAGATGTGAAGATACACAAGAGTACAAGGGGGGTACCAACTATGGGTGAGAGAGTCGAGATACCTGGAGTTCCATCAGATTGTCCTCCTCCCAGGTCAGCAGGGAGGTACGAGTGTACCTTACAAGGGTGGAATAATTGCTGTCTTATGCATCTACGGCCTACTGTCAGGCTGCACAGACTTTCTGCTAGAATCGCCTCAAATTGCAGTGATGATGGAAGGAGGGGATGCTTCTGTGAAGGAGCCTCGCAGTCAATCAGGGGCCCCTAGGTTGTCAGGCAGCAATAACATGGCTGGCAAGGTCAGCCCAGGGCAGCCTCTATCTCAGTTCAGACTGAGAGGGGGAGAATACCACAGGGAGACACATGTGAAAGAATGAAGAAAACACATCAGATGTACTTGGGCCTCAGAATGCTCAGCAAAGTAATCAATTGCCACCTGTGTGTTATCAGGAATGTAAAAAACATCTGTTTTTGGTTTATTAACATTTCCATTCAGTGTTGGCGGGTCTCTGGCAGTGTGATAAAGGGGCTAGCTGAGGTTGACCATAGCCTGTGTGCTCGTTTGCACACTGCAGAAGCAATAGGTACTAGTGGGGAGGTGTGTGCTTCTAGCAGGGGTGAGTAGTGGTGTGTCCTGGAGAGTGAATGGTATTTGGATGAAGTCGTAAAGATCAGGAGAAATGAATAAGGTAAATAGCTTCTGCGCCTACCTTGTTCCCAGATTTTGCTGCTTTCCAAGTCCGTATCTATCTCTTGATCAGTTTCTTCATCATCCTTCTTTCCTGAGGATACCTCGTGCTCCACTTTGTTTCCAGCAGCCAGGATATTCAGCCTTCTATAGCACCATGGGGCAGACCACCGGCTTCACTTGGCTATGTTGGAAAGTCTCATCCTATAGATCTAAGAACCTGAATCCCATTCTGAAGGGGCCAGTCATTTGCTCAATGGTCATAGGTCAACTTGTAGTATAGCATTCCGCCTCATCACTTGGCTTCCCCAGTGGCACCATCAGCCTTTTCTGCACTGGGTGTGCCTGTTGGCAAATACCCATCCTCAGAGATGCACAGAGTGGACTGAATGAACAACTGAGGCACCTGCACATGATCTTGGTGACTGTAGAGAGAAGCAGAATCTGCTGACAATGGCCACGGTTGAGTTGGGCATTGACAGAATGTATTCCATTCCAGTTAAGACAGGCCATTGACTGGCTAATGGGAGACAAGCTGTATACAGTCTATGGGAATCCACCATCACAGCGAAGCCTCAGACTCTCTTAGTCTGACTGTCCACGCTCTTGGAACGTGATGCACCGAGGTGGTCCCCCTGAAGAGGGGGTCTCTCACTAACATGACGTAGTAGGTGAGGCGATTAGGAGATGGCACATATGTCTTCAGTGGACCCTGGATTAAGCCGTAGATGTAGAAATTCAGGGTCCTGTTCCTATGAGTGTGAGGAGAGATGGCCGGATGTTGTATTCTCTCAGGTCCCTGGAAGTTGCCTGTTCTTTGATTGAGCTGGGAGAATGAACAGAATGATTCTCAGCCCTCCATTTGAGAGGCCAGGTGGGTATCTATATGTCAGCAGGCACAATCATGCTTGGGTGATACACCCCTTTCTGCTCATTTCTGAGACAGCTAACCTTCCAGCTGGACTGAACTCAAGCCTCACCCTCCTCGATGGAATGGCTGACCTGTTATCCTGCCAGTGGCAGAGAGTCCTCGGTCAATGGAGTCAGCATGGCAATGACTCAGAGCCTGTCTGTTCCCTCTCCCTGCTAAGCTGGGACTGTTTCCCTGCAGGAAGGTGGGAGAATATTGTTAGCAGTCACATTGGAGAAAATACAGTACCTAATCATTTTGTATGGATGCTGCAGTGTTTGTGATGGATGGCATGCATCTGGCATTGGAATACTCCAACCTGCCATGTTGACAGTGCCAGGGTTATGTGCCCTGAGAGAGCAGTAGCCATTCCTTTCCCAGCCTCCCCCCATTGGTACCTGCATCATAGGCTCTCTCTGTCCTACATTCGCAACCAAGACATTTACAATCCCTCTAAGTAGCCTGATGTTTGTTGCTTGACCTTGGCAGAGTGTATGAGGTCCTTGATCCACCTATGGCACGACATCAAGGTTCTCTGGCCAACATCGCAACTGCAGCCCTCCCTCTTCTTACAACCTCAGTCCAGCCTTACTTGATGAAGGTCATAGGGAGGTCACCACCTTCTGTCCCTGGGGAGGGAGAGCTGCAGCCGTGCTGGAGTAATCTGGAGAACATGCCACTATCCATCGCTGAGCAGTGTCGAACTTGCCTCTGCCATGCCCAGAAGTGGGTTTGCTCTGTGGCTCTGTTGGATAGATTGGGTATGGTCAAGAGTGTAGTTCTGGAAAAGCACAGCAGGTCAGGTAGCATCCAAAGAGCTGGAGAATAGAAGTTTCAGGCAAAATCTCTTCATCAGCTTTTACCCAAAACGTCGATTCTCCTGCTCCACGGATGCTGCCTGACCTGTTGTGCTTTTTCAACACCACATTCTTGACTCTAATCTCCAGCATCTGCAGTCTTCACTTTGGCCTAGATTGGGTATGGTAGCAGGCCACATGTTGCTTGGAGTAGCTGCTGTCTGTAGGCATCTTACAGCTCCCTGTTGAAGGGCTATCATCAACCTGGAACTTTCATGCTGTTTCTCTCCACTGACCTGCAGAGTATATCCGATTTTTAAGGTTTTAGTTGCTGGTCACTATTTGGGACCAAAACAAAACCGCAGATGCTGAAATCCAAGGTAGACAAGCAAGAGGCTGGAAGAACACAGCAAGCCAGGCAGCATCAGGAGGTGGAGAAGTTGACATTTCAAGTGTAACCCTTCTTCATTGTTTGAAGCATGGCTTTGGTCCTGGTGACCCTTGAACGTGCACTTCCTCTGAGATGCCAACATGCCACCTGAATCTCTGTTTGCCAGATGTTAGCTGGTGAGCCTGCGAGAGATCCCACTGCAAATAGTGTTCAGAGATGGAGGATCTTTGCCAGCAGCTTTCAGTCTGTCTCTATGGCTGGAATTCAGGCTCTGTGAATTCCAGCCATAGAGAAACAAGCCGCAGCCAGTTAAGGCTTATTGAATGGATGCAACACCTCAGTTCCGATATCATCCTGTAAATCTTTCTCTTTTTCTCATCAACTTCCAAATTTCATTTTGATTACTTGGGCTTCATATTGACTGAAAATACTGGACTTAAATTTCATTTGCCCAAACAGCAATTACCAACACTATAAAGCATTTACAGAAATGAAACAAATCAGCCCCATGGCCCTGTGTCCAATAAAACTTGCAATACTGGGACTGGTCTGCTGCTCCCACATCATTTGCATTATATTGCTGCCTCAGTGTCACCAATCTCACGCTGCTACAATTTCATGCCAACATAGTTTGTGTTTAAGAATTTTGCAGCATTGCACATAGAAACCGAAAAGGCAATTACATTGAATTTGTCTTTACAGCTACTTTCACACTGTCTCTCCATTAATGCTGCCACTCCCTGTTCAAATAATTCTCTCTTGCAACTTCCAAAAAAAGTGAGTTAATTATAATTTATTGCCCATGTTCTTTGACACATTGGGTCTTTACAGATTCCCTTGTCTTTACTTATGGTCTCGAATTAATGAGCAAAAGCGTGGGCGATCTGCTCCAAATCTCGACGTTGCACAAGGACTTTCCTGCATGGAGGGAAATAACTGGCCTTGCTGGCTAACTCTCCATGATGGTGTGGCTGTGATTATTAGTTCACCATGCGGGGGAGTGTTGGTATTCCAAAGTGTTGCTTGCCTGTATTAGTACAGATGTGAAAAGGAGTCTGAGCCAGAGCTTAAATCTGGCTCAGGTTCATATTGGCTTCCTCTAACATACTGCATTTGCCAACGGTACAAACATTTATATCAATGCATCCTGCTAATGCATTAACAATGATTGAGGCAGTGGAATTACTTGAAGGCATACATTCTGGCATTGCAAAAAAACCTACTGCTACTTTCTGGCCTTTTAAGTACTTAAAAATAGAAATTAAGCTTGTCTTAGATTAAACAAGCAAGATAAAATAAAATATATTTTGTGCAATTGTTAATGTTTGGTCAGATAATTGAATCTGCAGCAAAATGATTGCACATGACTTGAATCCTCATTCTCATCCCTGTCTTCCTTTATTGCTTTCTTTCTCTTTGCATTTGCAACCTCCTTTAGCCTCACATCTTAGCATCTGTCCTTCTGTGTTCTAATTCAACCTGTCTCGTACTTCCCCTCTTCCTACACTCCAGTATTGGTGGCAGAACTTTGGCTTGCTAATTTCCTTTCACTGCTAAAAACATCCCAGAACTTGACTCTTTAGCAAAGTTTAAATTTGTCCCACATCCAATGATCTTCAGCTGCTTCCTCACCAATCTTCCTTCCATCATAAGGTCAGAAGTGGGGAGTTTGCTGCAAAATGTTCAGCACCATTTGCAAGTCCTCAGACTTGAGCTGATAAGTGCCAGGCATGGACCATTTCCAACTGGAGAAATCTAATCCTTGACATTCAATGATATTACCATTGCTGAATCCACCACTATCAACATCCTGGGGATTACCTGAAACGGAACTGGATCAGCCATATAGATATCGTGGCTACGACAGTAGGTCAGAGACTAGTAATCTTGCAGTGAGTAACTCCCCTCTTGTTTCCCCAAAGCCTGTCCACCACCTATTAGGCACAATTCAGGAGTTTGTTGGAATATTCCCCTCCTGACTGGGTGGGAGCAGCTACATCAACACTCAAGAAACTTGATATCATCCAGGACACAGCAGCCCACTTAATTGGCACCATATCCATCACCTTCTACATTCACTCATTTGCCATTGATTCACATGGTTGCAGCTGTGTGTAACATCTACAAGATGAAGTGCTGGAAATCACCAAACACCCTTATACACTTCCCAAACTCATGTCCTCCAACACCCAGAGGTCAAAGGCAGTAGTGCTGAGGAACATCACCAGTTACCAAGTTCCCGACCCAGCCTCACAACATCCTGACTTGAAAATATATCACCGTTCCTTTACTGTTTGCAGGGAGAAAGGTCCTGGAGCACACTCCTCACAGCTTGTATGGATACTTTACCCCCATGGGCTACAGCAGTGCAAGATTTTGACTCATCACTACCTCTACAAGGCAACCAGTATGGACAGTAAAAGGAGCCCCAGCCAATGATGTCCACATCCCTTGAACGAATGCCTTTGAAAGATCTAGAGGGTTATAACTTCTTTCAACCTTATTGATGAGCTGCTATCTTAATCCTCACTCATTTCATCAACTCATCAAGATAGTTATAAAAATATAGGAATAGCCAGGGAACAAGATCACCTAGTTATAGAGTCATAGAGACGTACAGCATGGAAACAGATCCTTTGGTCCAACTCATCCATGCTGACCAGATATCCCAACCTAACCTAGTCCCATTTGCCAGCACTTGGCCCATATCCCTCTAAACCCTTCCTATTCATATACTAATCCAAATGCCTTTTAAATGTTGCAATTGTACTAGCCACCACCACTTCCTCTGGCAGCTCATTTCATACATGCACCACCCTCCACATGAAAATGTTGCCCCTTAGGTCCCTTTTATGTCTTTCCCCTCTCATCCTAAACCTCTACCCTCTCATTCTGGACTCCCCCACCTCAGGGAAAAGGCTTTGTCTAATTATCCTATCCATGCCCCTCATGGTTTTATAAACCTCTTAGGTCATCCCTCAGCCTCCGATGCTCCAGGGAAAACAGCCCCAGCTTGTTCAGCCTCTCCCTATAGCTCAAATCCTTCAACCCTGGCAACATCCTTGTAAATCTTTTCTGAACCCTTTAAGTTTCACAACATCCTTCCAATAGAAAGAGACCAGAATTGCATGCAATATTCCAATAGTGGCCTAACCAACATCCTGTACAGCTGCAACATGACCTCCCAACTCCTGTACTCAATACTCTAACCAATAAAGGAAAGCATACAAAAAACCTTCTTCACTATCCTATCTACCTGCAACTCTACTTTCAAGGAGCTATGAACTTGCACTCCAAAGTTTCTTTGTTCAGCAACACTAGTAACCTGCAATTATAGTTCACCTCGTTCACCACCTAGTAACCTGGTAATCACATGATTCAAAGATGTTGTTAAATTGATCAATTGATCTTTGTCATTTAGTGACCCAAACCCAGGATGAAGAAGTCTCTCAGTGGTAGCAAGCTTTAGGAATCATAAATACATCATGATAAAAGTACTGTACTATGGATGCTGGAGATCTGAAATTAAAGCCGAAAGTTCTGGAAAAACTTAACACATCTGGCAGCATCTGTGGATAACTAACCTCCATTCAGCAGAAGAGTCATATTGGACTTGAAACGTTTATTCTGTTTCTCTTTACAAAGGTGCTGCCAGAGCTGCTGAGTTTATCCAATACTTTCCATCTTTATATCATAAATTCAATGTCATCTGTTCCCCCTGGGCACACCACACTTCCTGCATGTATCAAATTACTCACATACTGTATCTCAAGATATTATTTTCTGAAAGTAACCTATCTAATCTGAATGAACCGACACCATCCATTTTCACCATCCACAAGGAAGCCATGTTATATCAATTGTTTTCATGTATTCTTTATTTATAAATGAGGCAATCACATTTTTAATGAGAAATCAACCTCTGGAAAAATTGGTGATAAAAGCAATTATTTTCTGAATTTCCTGAAGTACTCGTTGTTAGTTTATGGATAAATAGTTTAGCCAAGCTGTTCCAGTTCAGTTACAACACTGACATTTACTCACAATTGGGAAAACTGCCCAAGTGTGTCTTGAAAAAAAGCCAAATCCAACCCAGCTAATTACTGCCCCGTCAGTCAATTCTCAATCAGCAGTAAAGTGGTGGAAGGAGTCATCAATAATGCTATCAAGCAGCACCTTCTCAGTAAAAATCATTCACTGACAGTTTGGGTTTCATCAGGGGCACCTGGCTCCTGACTTCATTATAGTCTTTGTTCCAAACAAGCAGAATCCCAGAGGTCAAGTGAGGGTGACAGCCTTTGGTATCGAGGCTACATTCCACCAAGTGTGGCATCAAGGAGCCCTCGCAAAACTACAGTGAGTGAGTGAGAGAGAGTGTGTGTGAACCTTAGAATGTATTTGGCACCAAGGAAACCAACTGTGGTTATTGGTCATCAATTATCCCATTCTTGGGATAAGCATTCCTTAGTATAATGCCTTAGCCCCCAACCATCGTCAGCTATTTCGTCAATCAGACAAGGGAAGGTGGTGAGGTAGTGGTACATTCTACCAAACTAGTACTCCAGAGGTCCCCAGCTAATGTTCTGGGACATAACATCCAGTGGAACATGAACTCTAATTAGTCAAAAACAAATCAAAATTGCAAATTAGTCTCAGTAATGATGACCACAAGTACTACCATTGGATTGGCAAACCTATCTGTTCGTTAATATCCTTTAGTGAATGCATCCTTATCTAGTCTGCCCTGCATGTGTCTCCCCTCCCACATCATTGTGGTTGTCTCTTAACTGCCCTCTGAAAAGGCCCAGCGAGCCATTCAGCTGAAGGGCAATTATGGATGGGCAACAAATGGTCTTGCCAATAATATCCACATCCCATAAAAGACTAAAGAAAAGAAGTTTTAACAGTGGGCATGTTCACTGATGACTACACAATGTTCAAACACTATCTGCCTCCTCAGAAATTGAATCATTTCTATATACAGCAAGACTTTGACAATATCCGGGTTTGGGCTGATAATTGATAAGTAATGTTTGCGATACACAAGTCCATCAATGACCATCTCCAACAAGAGAGAATCTAACTGTCTTCCCTTAATTATAAATGACATCATTCAATCCACCATAACAAATATTCTGGGTGTGACCATTGACCAGAATCTGAACTGGACCAGCCATATAAATGATGTGGCTACAAGAGTAGGTCTGATGCTAGGAATTCTGTGATGATTAACTCACCTCCTGACTCCCCAGTGTCTGTTCACCATCTACAAGGTCCAAATCAGAAGTGTAATGGAATACTCTCCACTGGCTAAATGGTGTAGCTCCAACACTCTAAGTTTGACACCATTCAGGACAAAACAATTCACTTGATCAACATCCTAGCCACCCTTCAACACTCACCCTGTCCACCATCAATAAACATTAGCAATAATATGTACCGTCTACAAGACGCACAGCAATAATTTTCCAAGATTCCTTAAATAACACTTACCAAACTTATTCTTCTAAGTGGAAAAGGGCACAAGGACAGAAGGTGCATGGGAACATTGACACCTTCACATTCTCCTCCAAGTCACTCACCATCTTGACTTTGAAGTACATCGCTGTTCCTTTACTGTCACTGGGTCAAAATCCAGGACCTCCTTCCCATAGCCCAAAGCCTGCAGCTGTTAAAGAAGACATCTCATGACCACCTTCTCTAGGGCAATAAGATTACGTTAGATTACTTACAGTGTGGAAACAGGCCCAACAAGTCCACACCAACCTACCGAAGCGCAACCCACCCAGACCCATTCCCCTAACACCACAGGCAATTTAGCACGGCCAATTCACCTAACCTACACATTTTTGGACTCTGGGAGGAAACCCATGCAGACACAGGGAGAATGTGCAAACTCCACACAGACAGTCTGCCTGAGGCAGGAATTGAACCCAGATCTACTGGTACTGTAAGGCAGTAGTGCTAACCACTGTGCTACCATGCAGGTCTAACCAGCAATGCCTAATTCTCAGAAACCAATATAAAAAAAGATTTTATCCTGAGATGGGGACAGAGATTGGAGATTACAGGAGATTTGAACAATTACTTTTCCTTGAATTGTCTTCCGGTACATGATCTACTAATTGTCAAACCCTGATATTGTCTTTGGCTGGGATCTTTGCATTTTCAGATTAAGTCCAAAATTAGGAGAGTTAGCAAGAGAGAAACCATCAGGTCATGAAGATGAGGCAGACCTCAGGATCTTCCAGCAATCAGGCAGCTGATTGGTTGTTGACATGTTTTCCACTGGAATTATGACTCAGGAGTGGGAAGTACCAGCTGTCGAGAGCTGACAGCCACTGAGAGAAGTCAGCAGCAGCACACAGGGACCATGGCTTCAAGTGGGGTAATTGTCCAAGATGGCCAGGACAAAGGGCTGCCCGTGGGGATGTTGTGCTGTACATGGAGACCTTGAGGGAAGCACGTTCAGAGGTGATGGAAGCAGGGGAAGGATGATAGTTAAGTCACCACACACTAGGATTCAGTGAGAACTGCAGATGCTGGAGATCAGAGTTGAGAATATAGTGCTGGAAAAGCACAGCAGGTCAGGCAACATCCGAGGAGCAGGAGAATTGACATTTCGGGCATAAGCCCTTGTCAGGATGAAACATTGATTCTCCTGCTCCTCGGATGCTGCCTGACCTGTTGTGCTTTTCCGGCACTACACTAGTCGCCACACGCTGTTCTCAGTCCAAACACTTCATCGTTCCCAGATTAATTGCAGATGATGAAATGCTCCCCACATGCTCTTTACTCCAACAGTCTAGTCTCATTGGTTAACCTGTTGAGTAGGGCCAACTCTTTCTGTTTCTCATCCCACCTGGAGCTGAAATAACACCCCAGATGAAGTGAGGCTTTTGACAACTTCACTTGGTGACAGGGCATGAAGGTGGAAGTTGGGCGTTCCTGTTCAGAACATAATGCAGGCAAAGGTGACCATAAGTTATGAATTAAATCACATCCTGACTCCAGGCTCAGTCTAGTCTAGGCCTGAACATTTCATGGAAATATGTTGTTTGCAACCACAAGTACCTTGTGCAATCTGCCACCTCTATACATATGTGGTTCAGACTAAAGGTTGTTTTGATGTAATTCCCTGTCAACAATCTTCCTTTCTCTGAACATTAGACAGACCCTAGGCAAAATATTGTTCATGTCTAACTATTAGCAGTAGAGGATATACCACTGTTGCATTTTTACTGAGGATACATTTGTCTTGTTTAACAAGATGGCTTATTGCATGATAGCAATCAACATAACTGCATTATTAGTCAGGAATGATTGCTAGGACTCTCAGAAGCTTTACAAAATACATGTGGTCCCTATCAAGCCTAATGTTGAAATCCACCCAAAGACCGTTTGTGACATAAACTGAATTGGTAGACATTATGTAGTATGAAATCATTCAGCAGAATTTATTCTTTGTGTCTTAGAAACCTGTTATCAAGAAATTTGTGTAAGTAATGGAGTGACTAAATAATAGCAATACTACTTGCTGCTATTGGCACGTGAGTTAACAGAGCTTTGAATCCTAAATTAAATGTTATCAGTTACCTTGATGAAATGTAAAGTATGGATGATCAAAAAATCCTTTCAGAAATTCTGTTTATTGATTGAGCCTTGAATTATTTAAGTGATCATTGTTCATTGTTATTTTGTGAATTTTTGTTTCAATGACTTGATGCATTAAGATGTTCATCAAGTTACAGGATGGCAGTGCAGACAGGAAAACATAATTCTACTTCTGCCCATCCAAAACCCTTGAAACTTCTGTTTTTAAGCCAAACACAAATGGTGAGGGAGGGGCAGCAATTTGGTAATTGCTGGATGGTCGTCACGTATCACTTCACCATAGGCACTCTGAAATAGTATCAAACAGTAAAATTGGTTTCCCACACTTACAGATTATCTGCAATGTATTACACACTCTTGAAATGAACTAATGTTGTTTAGGAATCTGTAGTGTATGGTCTTACATTAGTAGTAACTTAACTGAGTTGAGTAGCCATTATTTAACTGCTAATGCTTTTTGTCGAGAGCGAGATGCTGGAAAAGCACAGCCAGTCAGGCAGCATCCGAGGAGCAAGAGAATCGACGTTTCCAGCATAAGCCCTTCATCAGGAATGAGGCTTGCGGGCCAAGGGGGGTGACAGAATTGATCCTCCCATCCCCACCCCCCTCCCCACCCCCCTCCCATTCATCTCTCAGCCCCCGTGGCCCACAAGCCTCATTCCAAATGAAGAGCTCAAAATGTTGACTCTCCTGCTCCTCGGATGCTGCCTGACCTGCTAAGCTTTTCCAGGCTCGACTCTCGACTCTGATCTCCAGCATCTGCAGTCCTCACTTTCTCCTAGTTGCTCATTTTTTTTGGCATACTGTGCTTGAGTCAGTACTTTATTTAGCATTTGATTTGGCAGTGAGGAAACACCAAGAGCAGGAAAGTCTTCAGTAGATGTTTCTGGGACAAAAGAAATTTTCATACTACTTGAATGCTTGGCTTGTTGACAATTTTACACATTTGGGAACAGTTAGGTCTCTGGAAAGCAATTTTCTTCTTATGTTTTAAACTTCCTTACATTAAGATTCAGATTCTTTGCTCAATGTACAACAGTTTTCCATTCATAGTCACAATAGAAAATACACCAAAAAATGTCAACGTGAAAATTGTTGTACATCCTGACATTAAATATAGTTCTTTTACTGATATCTAGCTTCCAAACAAAGCTTGTGTCACAATTTCAGGCTGTAAACAAATTCAAGATTAAATTAAAATTCTGAAACTTTGATAAAATGTCATTTGGAATTAATCAATAACTCGATCATTTTTGATTGGTTTCCTGATCCTCTTCCATGCCTTCGTGTAACACTGAACAAACTGAAGGAAGCCTCTTGTTATATAAACCCAGTGTGGATTTTCATTGCCATTGACAAAACTTCAAGTCAGCTACATGGTATGGAGAAATGCAATCGTACCTCCCAGCAAAGGTCTATTGCAGCTCTTATTCTCTTGACATTTTAACAACATGCTAAAGGTTTCACTCAAGATCAATGTAACCAACTTTTAGGAAATGAGTTTTGCCTTGACATTTGAATCATCTGCAGTGCTGTTATGGTCTATGAAAGATTAAATCTACAATTAAAAAGAAGCAAAAAAAAAATCACAGGCAGATTCAGTATGCATGGAACATAAAGAATTCAAGTTTGAAATGTTTAACTTTATGATTTTCTATTAAAGCTATGCGTTACAGGAACCTATCTTTCAAAATCATCATTATCTGGGATTAGAGGAAGTAATATGATTTGTCTTTCACTTCTTTCATCTCCATATTGAAACTGCTGGACTAAACAAAAAGAGATTCGACATTTCGGGCATAAGCCCTTCATTATGTTCCTGATGAAGGGCTTATGCCTGAAATGTCGATGCTCCTGCTCCTTGGATGCTGCCTGACCATCTGTGCTTTTCCAGCGGCACACCTTTTGACTCTGATCTCCAGCATCTGCAGTCCTCACTTTCTCCTAAAGAAAAGAGAAGATTTATCAGGCACCTTGTTCCTGATTATTATCAGCAGATCAGCTAGAACTCTGAACCAATAAGGATAAGATTTGGCTCATCCATGTTCTTCACAGTTGAACAGTTTGCTGATACTCAACATTTGGGCTCATATATTAATGCTGGACAACTGAGTGAGGTAATTGTAGTGAGTATCTATGTAGACAAATAATATGTCCATTTTACTCTAACTGTAAATGTATCTTGTTTGGAAAATAAACACTCATTCTGTAGTAAGTTTATGTTTTTTGCATTTCGTCCTTATAAAAAATGATTAATAAATTATGCTGGCCTTTCCTGGCTAGTTTAATTGAATAGACAATGGGTACAAAGTGTATTTAGTACTTGTGGACATTCCTGCTCACAGCAAGGCCATTGGTAACACAGATGAAGTGATGACATGGATAAGAGGGTTGACCGTAGGATAGGAAGCATGGCATTGACACGCTTAACTGTTTCTCAATTTAGCAAGAGTAATTAATAAGCATGCAAATTAGAACATACCTCGTTCTCCATGCACATAAATGATTTGAACATGGTGAATAAATTGTGAGGAAGAATGTCATATCCAGCATCAAAGTGTAGGTATTTTGGAGGATAGGCAAACAGATAACAAATGCAGCTCTGTGTAGTTAATTGTGAGATACCATACAATTCAAATAATCTTTAGGGCATCTGAACTCAATCCATTTTTTAAAAAATGCAGATGCACTGTGACTAAACTGAAAAAAAAATTGTCACCCAGCCAAAAAAAATTAAAACTAACTTTACGATGGTGTGTGTTAATATTGTGGGGGTAGACATTTCAGTCAAATACAAAACATTCTTGTAAATCCATTCGAATCCTATTGTACAACAGTATCAGTAGATCTGGGAGAACTACCCTGTTGTTTTGATATTGTATTTGGGAAACAAAGGTAAAATAATTCCTTTAATACGGTGTGTCAAAGACAAAAAGTAAATCATAGAGAAAAGTTGGGAACAACAGAAGTTGCCTCACCTCATGTCATCTGTGAGAAATGGAGTAGAGGCCTCCCCCTGGTGTTGGAAATGTGCAAGTACAATGAATTAATCTTTTTGCTTGTGCTCTGGGTTTTCCCCAGGGTTCAATCTTAACAAGGGCAAGTTAATTATTTTCGTCAAAATAACATAGGTTTGCAAGTATAAATACTCCTAGAGCCTGATCTTTTTGTCCTGAGGGACCCATTGAGGTATGCAGACTTGACTGTTGCATTTTATTAAACAAAACTGTGGTTAGCACCGCTGCCTCACAGCACCAAGGACCTGGGATCGAGTCTCACCTCAGGTGACTGTGTGGAGTTTGCACATTCTCCCCGTGTCTGCGTGGGTTTCCTCCGGGTGCCTCCGGGTGCTCTGGTTTCCTCCCACAATTCAAAGATGTGTAGGTTAGGTGGATTGGCCATGCTAAATTGCCCATAGTACATTAGTCAGGAGTAAATGTAGGAGAATAGGTTACTTTTCAGAGGGTCAGTGTGGACTTGTTGGGCAGAAGGGCCTGTTTCTATGCTGTAGGGAATCTAACCTAAATAGAGTAATTCCGCTCCAAACTAATTAGAGAGCGGACACATTGTGGATAGGACAGTTTGAAAGATTTTTGTGCATTTCAAAAGAAAATAATTTCAATATATTTAGGGCTGCAGTGATTGGAAGGAATTTTTGCATTCCTGTATTCCCAGTCAGCAATTACAATTTGTATTTTCCATAGTGTCTTTAATGTTGTAATTTTCCCACTGTGCTTCACAAGAAAATTATAAAGCAAAATTGAATACCAAGCCACATAAGGACAAATGAAAGTAGAAAATTGAAAGGTTGGTCAAAGAGATCAGTTTTAAGGCCTTGTTAAAGGAGAAACTAACACAGAGATAGAGAGAGAGAAAGATGTGTAGATAAGTTATTTTCAACCTGTGCAGAGATGATATCTCTGGAGGTTTGGAACTTGAATCTGTGTCTCCTGGCTCAGAGGTGGGGACATTACCACTGTTCCACAAGACCCATCACCCCTCTCAAGAAATACAAATTGAGGGAATTCCAGACGTTAGTACTTTGGCAACTTAAGACATGGCCACCAGTTGAGTTGATGTGAAGTGTGGAAGGGACAGCATTTATGCTACAGTAGGGGGAGGGGAAGGTGGGAGAGGGTGGAATGCTGGGGCAGAAAAGATTGGTTGATAGTTCAAACAGGTTGTTAGCTTAAGTGATTGAAATGTAAGAATGGCAGAACAATAGTGTGTCTAACTTCCAGACTTAAAAGAATGTAGTCCCACTGGAGTGAAGGGAGGAGAGAGAGGTGACAGAGAACGTAACAAGTAAAACTAAAAGGAGGGGAAGGAAAGGGAACTGGTTCACAATTTAAAGGTATTGAACTCAATATTAGGTCCAGAAGGTTGCAAAATGCCTCGTTTGAAGAGGAGATGTTGTTCCTCTAGTTCGCACTGTGATTCACTGGGGCACTGCAGCATGCTGAGGACAGATGTGGGTATCTGAGCAGGACACTGTGTTAAAATGACCAGCTACGTGAAGGACAGGCTCATGCTTGCACAGACTGGAGGTGTCTGCAAAATGGTCACTCAGTCTGCATTTGGATTCTCCAATGTAGAGAAGGCCGCATTGGGTGCAGCGAACACAAGACACCAAATTGGAGGAGGTACAGGCAAAATGCTGCTTCACCTGGAAAGACTGTTTAGACCCTTGGATGGTGAGCTGGGAGGAGGGGAAGGGGCTCATGTTGCACCTTCTGCGTTTATATGGGAAGTGCCGTGGGAAGGAGATGTGGTGTTGGTGGTTAAGGAATGGACTAGGGCGTCCCAGAGGGAACAATCCCTGCAAAGTGCAGACAGGGGGAGTGAGGGGAAGATGTGTTTGGTGGTGGCATTCTGCTGGAGTTGTTTGAAATGGTGGAGAATGATCCTTTGAATGTGAAGGCTCGTTGGATGAAAAGTGAGAATCTGATCATGCTGTTGTGAGTGATGGGATGGGGCACGGGTGATAGGTCAGATGTGATCGAGGGCCCTGTCAACCACAGTGGGTGGGAAACCATGGTTATGGAAGAAGCAAGCCATGGCAGCAGCATTGTCTTGGAAAGTGGTAGGTGTGACACAGATGAAGGAACTGGGAGAATGAGATGGAGTCCTTGCAGGACATGGGGTGTGACGAGCTGTAGTGAAGGTAACTGTGGGAATTGGTGCTTTGTAGTGGATGGTTTATTCCCTGAAAAGGAGACAGAGAGGTCAAGGAAAGGAAGGGAAGTGTCGGAAATGGACAAAGTGAAAGTTATAGAAGGGTGGAAGTTGGAGGCAAAATGAACAAATTTTTCAAGGTCCACGCGGGAGCATGAAGTGGTACCAAAGCAGTCGTCGATGTACCAAACAGGGAGTTGTGGGATGGGGCCAGAGTAGGACTGGAACAAGGATTGTTCCACATACTCCATAAAGAGGCAGGCATAACTGGGATCCATGTGGGTGCCCATAGCCACTCCTTTGACATGGCAGAAGTGAGATAAGTTAAAGGAGAAATTGTTCAGTGAGAGAACAACTTCAGCCAAGCGGAGGAGAGCAATGGTCAAGGAAGAAGCCAAGAGCTCTCAAACCGTTCTGGTGGGGAATGGAGTTATAGAGGGACTGGACATCCATGGTGAACAGAGAAAGTTAGGACCAGGGAACTAGAAAGTGTCAATATAGTGGAGGAGATCAGAGGACACGCAGATGTAGGTGGACATGGTCTGGACAGGAGGAGGGAGGATGGAGTCCAGGTAGGAGGAAATGAGCTCAGTGGGGCAGGAACAGGCTGACATGAAGGGCCTACTGGGGCAGTCTGATTTATGGATTTTCGGAAAGAGGTGGAAACGGACTGTCCAGGGCTGGGAGTCTATAAAGTTGGAAGCAGTTGGGGGGAAGATCTCCAGAAGTAATGAGGTCGGTGACAGTCCTGGCAACGATGGTTGGATGTTCGGATGTGGGGTCACAGTCCAGGGGCAGTATGAAGAAGTGTGCGAGAGCTGACATTGAGCCTCCACAAGGTAAAGATTAATGCACAAGCCTACAGTGGCACCACCTTTGTTGGCGGGTTTGATAACAAAGTTAGAGTTGGACCCAAGAGAGCAAAGTGCAGCAACTTCAGAAGGGGATGGGTTCGAGTGGGTGAGAGGAGCAGAGGCTGATGTCACAATGGAGTGATCGAGGGCAGGTGGGAGGCCAGGGGAAGGAGTCCCAATGGAGGGTGAATGCTGGAGGTAGGTGAAGGGATCAGCGAAATATGGGTGGGTGTGGATTCCTGCCCAGAGAAGTGATCACTGAGTCAGAAGTGGTGGAAAAACTGTTCAATGTTACAGCGGAGCATCTTGGAGGCTTGTGGGTTTAGGGATTATAGAGATATGGAAAAGGAATGCTATGGAGAGGGATTGTAAATCAATAAAATCCAAGTCTTGCTTAATGGGGTGGGATGGGGGGTGCGTACTGGCTGGTAAGTACAGGTGTGGTAGGTAATCAGGGCTTGGCGTGAACTAGGACATGGGCCACAATGGATCTGCTGAAGTTTACAGATTGGAGATAACTGCACACCAACCAGCAATGTGGTGGAATAGCCAAATCAAACCCATCGTCAAAGACATGGATGACATTGTCAGCAGCAGCTGAGGAAAGGATGGCATAGTCAATGTCATGGAGTTAGAAAGAATCCTCGAAACAGAATGAGTTCAGCCCTTCACTAGGTGCACCATACAGAACAGGTTTAGAGAAAGCAATGGAGGAAACTTAAGATTTCCATCCCAGAAACTACATCATTCCTCTTCATGCTTCCTGCACACAGTTCAGCTTTAGTTCAAGCCACACGGATAAAAATGCAGAGACAATAACACAGGGAACCATTCGTATATTGGCAGAGTGCAAACCCCAGAGGCATCCTGCACAAAACAAATGCATAAAACATTGATGGGTCATGGCGAAAGTAAAGTTTTAAATGTTATTAAAGCTCCAAAGAATGTTTCCAGACTGCAGCATTTGCATAAGGGTTGAGGGGGGCAGGAGAAAGTAGGTGGGGGTTGAGGGGAGGTGGGGTTGGTGGTTTGGTGGGCATGGAGATTCCAGCAGATGGACTGGAATCCTACTCAAGGAGTAAGAGAGTCAACGTTGCAGGCATAAGCCCTTCATCAGGAATGTGGGGTGAGTCCAAGAGGGCTGAGAGATAAATGGGAGTGGTGTTGTGGCTGGGGAGGAGGGTAGCTGGGAGTGCGATAGATAGATGAAGGTAGAGGTAATGGTGATAGGTCGGAGTGGAGGGTGGAGCAGATGGATGGGAAGGAAGATGGACAAGGTAGGACAATTCAAGAGTTCGGTGTCAAGTTGGAGGGTTGGATCTGGGATAAGGTGGGGGGAGGGGAGATGAGGAAACTGGTGAAATCGACATTGATGCTGTGTGGTTGGAAGATCCCAAGGTGGAAGGTGAGGTGTTCTTCCTCCAGGCATTGGGTGGCTTGGATTTGGTGGTGGAGGAGGCCTAGGACTTGCATGTCCTTGGCGGAGTGGGAGGCAGAGTTGAAGTGTTCAGCCACAAAGCGTGGGGTTGCTTTAGCGCGTGTGTCCTGGAGATGTTCTCTGAAACATTCCGCAAATCATCTTTAAGCACTCGAGTATTCTAATGATACAAGGCCAAGTTGTTGTTGACTGTTCATTTGATGTCTATTTGTCCCAGGGGTGATATTCCATCTCCAGAAAATGTATTGTAGTTTGCATTATCACTCTGGATGTAAATGTGATGCACTCGTCCATGCTGCATGAGGATTGATCAAAGTCCTGGCTTGCTGACATCACATTATATGATGACTCCATTGATAATGTTGCAGTACCTCAGCACTGGTATTATTGTCATGAGTTGTTTAATGCAATTGAAATTTGATTTTTTTTCTGTGCCCAGCACCATTGAAAATGAAGTTAGGCAAGAACTTCCCTGGTGGATGACAAATCCAACAAATGCTTGCACCACCTTTACATCTTTTGGTTACTGTGCATCTGCTTCAGCTCCCACCTTATCAGGATCAGGGCAAAGTCCTTTTGCTGTTGATACAAGTTAACTTCAGGCATCTTTGGGTGCACCTTTTTCCTGCTCAGATTCAGAGTTAACAGTCTCACTGGATTCTGATCACGGTCTGTGATTGATTCTTCCATCATATTACCATGTCTACAGACTAACACATCATTCACGATAGTCAGTGATCTTCCCAGATCAGAAACAATTTCTTGCTGACTGTGGAGCAGAAAAAAATGTCACAGGGCATGTGCAACCATCTGCATCTCCCAAATGTCTAAGCATAGTCAGAAAAGTGCTGCTTTCATCCAATTTAATTTGCCAGTAACCATCTTTCACGTTTAGTGTAATGTCGATTTTTGCCTTGACAAATTGCCAGAAACTTTCCTCAATGTTTGGCATTGGGGTAGTGAGATCACTTCAAAACTTTATTGAGATCCTTTGGGTCAATCTATATCCTCAGTTTTCCAGGTTTTTCCAGTGTTGTCATGCATCCAATCCAGTCTTTAAGAGTCATCACTTACTTGATTCCTTCCTCTTTTCCAGCTCCCCTCTCTGATCTTTCAGTCTGTCTTTGACAGTAACTTTTGAGGTGAACTCCCCTTGTCCGTTGGTCTCACGCTCTCCTCTACTTCAAGATGATATTCACCAGGACGACAGTCAAAACCTGTTAAAACACTTTTGTAATTTTTTAGTTTCTGTTCAATAGTCAATGTTTTGATGCCCTGCAAAACATTACAAATCTCCTCTGGCACATATAAGGTTACGACAGTTGATTCACTTAGTTCAGCTGGGCTGTGTGGATTTTGTTTAGTGTCTATCTGGCACTATCTGTGCTCTTCCCAAAGCAATGTGCTCTCAGCTGTTTTTCCGGAATAGCCCTTGTTCCAGTCCTTCCCTCCCATAACTTTTTATCCATTACATTGATGATTGTATTGTTTTTGCTGTCACCCAGAATTAGAAAACTTAATCAATTTTGCTTCAAATTTTCAATCTTCTTTCACCTTCACCCTGTCCATCCCTGTCTTTTACCTTCCCTTTCTTGGCTTCCTTATCTCCAACCCAGGGATCGGCCATTTACTAACATTCATTACAAACTCACTGACTCACACTGTTACCATGACTACATCTCCTCATACCTTGCTTCCTTTGCATTCTCCCTGTTTCTCTTTCTCTGTCACATTTGTTTTGATGGTGCTACTGGCCACAATGTTGCTTCTGACATTCTTACCTCACTGAGGCTTCATCCCCATGATATTGGACAGGACCCTCAGCCATGTCTAACACATTTCCTGCACTTCAGCCCTCACCCCTTCACCTTCAAAGCAAAGAAGAGGTTACCTTGACCTCTTATTGACCCCACCATCCTTTATATTCAAAAGATCATCCTGTGTCATTGCTGCCACCTCCTGCATCATACCACCCCAAACCCAATCTTCCCATCCCCCCACCGCTGTCAGTCTAACGATATATATTTTAGGTGAACTGGCCATGCTAAATTGCCCATGTTGTTCAGGGATGTGGAGTTTAGGTGTATCAGTCAGGGAAATGTAGAGTAATAGGTAAGGGAATGGTTCTGGGTGGGATACACTTTGAGGATAGGTGTGGACTCATTGGGCCAAATGGCCTGTTTCCACATTGTAGGGATTCGGAAAAAAATTCTGAGGGGACCATCCTTTCTGTGACACTCTTGTCCATACTCTTCTATCATCTCTAACATCTCATTTCCTTTCCATGACATCTTTCAATGCAATCGCAGGAGGTGTAACACATGCTTTTTACATCCCCGCCCACTCTCTGTCCTTATAGCTCCAGGCCCAAACACTCCTTCCAGATGAAGCAAGATTTCTTTCATTTGAGTCCACTATATTTGAAGATGGGTCACTGTACCCAAAATGTTAACTCTGTTTTCTGATGTTGCCAGACCTGCTGAGTTTCGCCAGCAATTTCTGTTCTTTACTTCTGGTCCCTTGCCATTTGAACACATGATCTTACTTTGATGCTCACATTTCTGTCTGAAGTCGACTGCAGTGTTCTACTGAAGCTCTACGCAAATGGCAGGAACAGTACCTCTTCTTCCATTTTGGTACATCACAGGCATCAGGAATTAATGTTGAGTTCAACAATTTCAGACATGAACTCTGGCCTCCATTTTGTTTCACTCACCCTCTCCTAATCCTACCCCAACCCCTTTTCTGGAATTCTTGTTATTGCTTTCAGTACAGCAGACCTCTATTTTGCTACAAGCACAAACTATTACCACCTCCTCTGATTCTATTTCCCTTCTCTACGTCTGTTAACTCTCTTTTTTTGCCATTTGTGTTGTGACACCGGTGATCTCTCATCTTCCTCACTATCTAAATAAAAACAGAAAGTGCTGGAGAAACTCAGCAAGTCTGCAGCATCTCCGGAGATAGTGAGAGAGAGGGAAAAACACAAAGTGAATACTCAAAGTCCAATGACGCTTCCTCAGAACTGCTAGACCTGCTGAACTTCATGAGCACTTCCTATTTTCAGTTTTGATTTTGTATTTTTAATTGCTCACCCTCTAAACTTTCCCTAATCTTTTCTTCTGTTCCACTCACTCTTTCCTATAATTTCTATCGTATGAAACCCATCATCTTTCCATCTCTGTTTTCAGTTCTGAAGAGGTGCCACATTGACTCCACACGCATGTGTCAAATCGGTCTCAAAGTAATACGGTCTCATCTCTACAGGAAGCATTGGAAAATTCAAAGCTACATTGACTCACCTAGCAGTACTGAGTTTTGGACTGAAATGGTAAATACAGAGGAACCTTGATTATCCGAATATCAATTATCCAAATTTCGGTTTTTCCGAAGAAGATTTCAAGGTCCTGCAAAAACATTACATCAAAGAGGTAAGTGTATTCAATTTACCCATACTGAAGAACATGTGAAAGCCCTGGCAAAAACAAAGAAATACAAGAACCTCTAGCATTACTGACTGGACACTTTTTAGGTAAGGGTTAGTTACACAGCCCTTTGCAAAAGTAAGTGTTTTACAGTATTCACCGGGCCACTCATGGAAAAGAATAGCCGAGAATGTAAAAGCATGCACGAGGCAGGGCTTCTGTCTTTCTGTCGTGACACTGAGCTCCCGGAAACTGACAAATGCTCTTGCAATCGTAGAAACTGTTTGGGACCTTCTTTAATGCTGGGATTTCATATACAGCATTTATGTGATGGTAAGTCTGTCTCAGTTAACTTGTAATTTGCAGAATGCAAAGGTTAGTTTGTTTAAATTATAATTAAAATTATAGATTTAAACAAATTCTCCAATAGAGCACAGCGTTAGATCAGTATGACTTCCCTTGTTTAAGGTAAAGTCGATTATCCAAATAATCAATTATCCAAATGAAATAGTACCAGCCCATCTTGTTCGGATAATCGAGTTTCCTCTGTATTCTTTGCTGTTACTTACAATAGTTGACTTTCTTACTGCTGTCAAACTCCATATAACTTTAGCTGCACATTTCTGACACTTTGAATGTTTGCAGAAATCTTTGCAGAAATTGGCAAAGTGTAATTTCCTTCAAGTTTCATGGATTTGCCAAGCCACTGAGTTTCCTCACTCTTTGTTGGGAACCTACCATGTAGATTGCAGTGGTTCAATTTGGCAGCTCACCACCATCTTCTCAAGGGCAACTAGGCACGAGCAATAAATGCTGGCACAGCCAGAGACACTCATGTCCCACAAGTGAATGAAGAAAAATGAACTAGATTCCTATAGCCCTATGGTGGTTGAATTCTTCTACCGCTGCAAATGCAAATACTTGCCAATGCCAAAATATCCCAGAATACCTGACAATGGTGTGATCTTTAAAAGGCCATTGGGAACCCTATCATGTGCTGATGGTCTGGAGGCATTTGCCCCAGACTTGGCAGACAAGGGGATATTGGTGCCCTGCTTTGTGGGCAGGGACCTGGATGTCTTGATGGATAGATGGGGTGCAGTGCTGTCTCCCAGGGCTCTGGCAGAGGAGACGCATGACGCTAGACCCTGACAGCCTGCTCTGAGTTTGCTGCCCAGGTGTGTGCAGTCTCCATAGTCTGGAGAAATGCCTAGCAAGACAGTCAGTGAGCTTCTCCTGTGCACCATCTTCTCATGATTTGGAGATGCTGGTGTTGGACTGGGGTGTACAAAGTTAAAAATCACACAACACTAGGTTATAGTCCAACAGGTTTATTTGGAAGCACTAGCTTTTGTAGCACCGCTCCTTCATCAGGTGGATGTGGAGATTGAAGAAGGAGTATCGCTCCACAAGCTAGTGCTTCCAAATAAATCTGTTGGACTATAACCTGGTGTGTGATTTTTAACCACTCATTCTATCTCTGCTACTGCACCCACCTCCCACTAACACTCATGCTCAGACTACTCTCATTGTTGTCTGCAACATCTTCACCAACTCACTCTCACCGCCCACCCAACCCACTAACCCGACATGGCTTTTGTGTTTCCTCCTGACTCTCAGCACCTTTCCACCCACTTGCACCCAGCATGAACAGTTGTGCCACTCACTTTCATCACACTCAGTCCCTCCCTTTGTCTGAATCCAGGACAAAACAGCCCACCTCAGAGGCATAACTAACCAAGGCAGGTGGAGGGATGCCTGTCATTCAGTTCCTCACTCTTAACAAGAGATAGTGTTGACTGCTACCACCCCCATGTAGCTGACAGTGTCCTCCAAAGTGCAGCAACGACATGCAGAACTATACAGTAAGTGGATCAGATATTCGCCACAATGGTGGGGTGAGGCTGGCACAGGTCAGATGCCAACAACCATGGATGAGGGTTGTGTTGTGCCACTGGCCATGGAGTGTAGCCTGTTAGGTTGGAGCCGGGTGGAGGTCTGCAGGAGCAAGTGGTGAGCTGGAGTTTCTAGGTGCCTGCTCTGCCTTTTGTTTCGGGACTTTTTAGCATCCGTTTTCGATCTGGTGGGTGGGAGAATGTGACAGTGCATATTAATGAGACGTGACTAGGTAGTAATGAAGGTGGCGATGATGATCAATGTTAATCAGCCTCTCGCTAGTGAGAATCCTTTCTTGATCCCGAGAACCTGGTTGAGAAATGCACCCTTTTCATCTCAATATTGAGAAAGGCCTGTCTCAATATCTTACTCACTTTTGATCAATTTCTCACCCTAGCCCACGCCATGCCGAGAGGGCTGGGAAGATTCTGTCCCCTGTTCCATGTGCTGATTTAACAGCTTCTGTTCTCTTGCCCCTGAACTAGAGTAGTGCAACCTGTTCATATGGTGGGCCACATTTCAAGGTCACCTGGGGGACCATTGAACAAATTCAGAAAGATAAGGGTAAACATATATTTCAGCAATTTAAAAAATCCAAAGTAATAAACTGATCATTTAAAAAAATAACTTAAAGAAATTACTACTCAAAAGTGTCAGCCCCAGAGCTAGATAATAAAACTTTTTGTTTCCCTTTTCAGTTTAGAAATCGAGGGAGAGATTAACAATGTCTAGGCCCCATATCCTGACCACCAGGCAATGAGGTGTGGCCTGGAGCTGAGTTCAGAATTTGAGTTTCACCAACATCAATGTTGGTTCTTCACTGGTGTCACACACTTTAAGATGGCCTTGGATTGCAAAAGTGGGTCTTGTATCTCAGCCTGGGTTTTAATTATTTTCCAGTCTGCCTTTGGGATAGGTTGTTTTCTGTGGATGCAAGGTAAGGTTGAGGATGAGGAGAAGGAGGAGGAGTGTAGTGGGTGTGTGTCACGCTCAATCCCACCCACCGCCCAGAACTCACTCACCCATCACTCACTCACAGCAGTCACCTACACGTCACGTACTTATACTCATTCACTCCTTCAGCCGTTTACAGGGATGTTGCTGATTAATATTGAAGACTGATCCCGGTGGCTATGAACGGATCCTGAGACCCCTGAATATCCAATCACAGTGTTCTGAGCGATGATTAATTCGAGGTGCTTTGGGCAGACCATCACATTCTGGAATGAATCATTGGAAGAGAGTGTGGAATTTTTGCTGAGGTTTATCCTGAGCAGCTCTGTGATTGGTACCCAGTGCTTTATGACCTGTTCCCAATGACACACCCAGAGGGCAATCAACTAGGTGAAAGATACTCTGCTTAAAATTTGCTGTTCTTCCAGTGCATGGTTTTGTCCTCAACTGAGTGTTATGGATTGGAGCATTTCAAGGTCCTGGACATCACGCCTTGTGATGCAGTAAAGCTCGGAAGAGCCACTGCAGATGTGTAGTGGGAAGAGATTATCTAAGCCCTTTCGTTATAGTGTGCAGAGAAGGTGGTCACTTATGGACCTGTCAAGCTGTATGTTTGCTGCTGAATACATGTAGTAAATATCCCATTGCAATCAGATTGAGGCATCTTATAGTGCAACATGATAAAAGTTGCCTTTTCATGCATTTTCCTAATGTTGAATTTGAAATGTTTAAAAATGTAATTTTAAGTATTTTATGCAAAAGCATTTTTTTGCAAGTGAAAATAAAAATCAGGCCAGTGATAAGCTCTGCAATGCTAAATGTGTTTGGGGAAATGAAATTGGTCAACAATGAACTCATCAGCAGCAAACACTGAGTAGAAATACTAGCTCCTTGGAAATAGTCTGCTTATACAAAGGACCCATCCATGGTCTGTGTTATGGCCCACAAACTATCTGTTCAACAAGCCTGCTCCAAACTGCAAAGCAACTACATGAGAGGTTACATAGAGTCATACAGCACGAAAGGAGACCCTTCAGTCCAACTCGACTGCACCGATCAGATATCCCAATCTGACCTTGTCCCATTTGACAGGGCTCATATCCCTTCCTGCTCTTAAACCTATCCAGATGCCTTTTAAATGTAATTGTACCAGCCCCACCACTTCCTCTGGTTACTCATTCCACACACACACCAACCTCTGTGTGGGAAAGTTGCCCTTAGGCGCTTTTAAATCTTTCCCCTCACCTTGTGGGCGGCACGGTGGCACAGTGGTTAGCACTGCTGCCTCGCAGCGCCAGAGACCCGGGTTCAATTCCCGCCTCAGGCAACTGACTGTGTGGAGTTTGCACATTCTCCCCGGTTGCCTCCCACAGTCCAAAGATGTGCAGGTCAGGTGAATTGGCCATGCTAAATTGCCTGTAGTGTTAGGTAAGGGGTAAATGTAGGGGTATGGGTGGGTTGCGCTTCGGCGGGGCGGTGTGGACTTGTTGGGCCGAAGGGCCTGTTTCCACACTGTAAGTAATCTAATCTAATCTAATCTAACCTTAAACTTTGCCCTCTGGTTTTGGATTCCCCCCTCTAGGAAAAAGACCTTGGCTACTTACCCTGTCCAGGCCCCTCATGATTTATAAATCCCTCTAAGGTCACTCCTCAGCACCAGGGAAAACAGCCCCAGCCTATTCAGCATCTCCCTATACAAGGTGCAATCAGAAAACCAACACCTTGGCACATTTACAACTTCCAAAGATTTCACAAACTAAATTATTGTAACAAAAGCAGGAGGGCTGTAACATAGAGCAACCTATTCAAGGAAAGGGAGAGGACTGTATTGGCCTTTTGCTTGTATGGTCAGCTTGTTACGTGATACTTCAATGCTCGCCAGGAATGAGTCATAGACGTCACGCTTAAGGGATAGTGGAAAAGCAGCCAACCATGGGCATTGCTCTCCTTATGTTACAAGCTGGCCACAGGTGCCTTTTCTGCAGATGGTAATGAACTGCTCTGTTGACCCAAAGTAAGTTGAGACAGTTGCCTTTGGTAATTGGCAGCATGGTGTGCCAATCTCTGTAGATATAATGTGGCACTGACCGATCTTCCTGGCATCTTGTGCAACTTTGATCACAAAATGCCACATTTTCAGTCATTAACAGACATCTTACTGTCAGGATGAAATACAAAACCCAAAATGTTTTTGGGGATTAAAACAACACAGAATTACAAAAAAACTGTCCAAAACAATGATCCCTCTTTGATATTTGTATATCTGTTTTCCCATTGAATCTTAGAACCCCTACAGTGTGGAAGCAGGCCCTTTGGCTCAACGAGTCCACATCAACCCTCTGAAGAGTCTCCCACCCAAACCCATTACTCTATATTTACCCCTGACTAATGCTCCTAACCTACACATCTTTAGATTGTGGGAGAAACCCATGCAGACCCGGGGAGAACGTGCAAACTCCACACTGACAGTCACTTGAGGCTGGAATTGAACCCAGGCCCTTGGTGCTGTGAGGCAGCAGTGCTGACCACTGCATCACCATGCTGCCGACATTGCATCAGGCAATTTTGCATCCCTGAAAAATCCCAGAATTTTTCCCAGCTATCTCAAAATATTGTAAAATAATTAACTCCTCAAATTTGCCAGATGAAACCAAGTCAACCACATTCTCTCTGTTCCGGGAGAAATACTGAATCACTTCTGTGAAATCAAGTGGGATGCTTCTTCACAACCTTTTTGAACTTTTAAAGTTACTTTTAATCTGGCTCTGTTGGGTAAAATGAAAGCAAAATTCTGTGGTTGCTGGAAATCTGAAATAAAAGCAGAAAATTGCTGGAGAATCTCAGCAGGTCTGGCAGCATCTGTGGGGAGAGAAACAGAGTTAACATTCCAAATCCAGTATGTCTGTTCTTCATTTGATAACATATTCGCTTTAATGTCAGAAGCTTACAAGTTCAGAACGTGAGTGTTATAGAATCAAGGCTGACTTCCTGGTGAAACACTGAAGGAGCACCAGACCATTGGAGGTGAAATGTTAAGCCAAAGCCCTCTATGCTGATCTGGCAGTTACTTCAATACTCTGACTGGTCAGCTCCCTTGATAGCTGAAAGGATTTTGAGTCAAAGTATCACATTCACAGGCATCCACTCCCTCTACCAACCAAACTCAGTAGTGCCATTTACATTGCAAAAGTGACTATGCCATATTCACTCTGTCTTCAGATCTCTGAATGGCAGGGTGGTGAGAGCAGAGCAAAAGGATTGGTATAGGAAATCTTTCAACTCAACCTGAACCCTGGCATCAGTAACCATGTCAGAGATAGATGGAGGTTCCACCAAGCCCAGATCCCTGGCTAAACTGAGAAGAAGATATTATCCGAGCAGAAATCCAAATCTCCACTGGATTTGCTACCATCCTGCTAGGAACCTGCTGCTGAAGAAGGGGACTTTTAGCCCCAATAAAATGTTAAAAGTAAAAGTCATTGGGTGTTGCCGTCTGTGAATTGCCACAAAGATTCAAACTTCAAATTGGAGGAACAACACCTCATCTTCCGCCTGGGCAGCCTACAGCCCGAAGGACTCAACATTGAATTCTCCATTTTCAAATTCCCTTCCCATCTCCTACATTGACTTCACCACTTCCCGATGCTGCCTGGCTTGCTGTGTTCTTCCAGCCTCCTCCTTGTCTGCGAATAACAAGCAGTTTTACAAGTCGAATTAAATATGTTACATTCTTAAATGAAATTTAAAGGGCTGATATATATTGGGAAAGGTGAAAAACAATATGGGGAATATTAACTTCCAACTCCTTCTCCCTCCACCATCATGACTAGTGAGAGGGTGTGGGAAGGGCAGGGAGTTTATTGAATTGCAAAGTTGTGAAACTCATTCCAAATCCTCTCGCTTTACTATGGCAGGTTCTGGGACATGGCTTCCAAGTATGGAGAGTTGGCTGCAGGTTTGTAACATATCAATTAATCTCTTTCTTTAGATTTTGGCAGATATTTATATTTAAAGCTTGCCTGCAGGCTTTCTCCAGTTGTTCCAAATTTCTTGTTTCACCTGTCAAGGTGAGGACTCACTGATGCATGGCCCCTCCAGAACCTTGCATACATAGCCTTCAACCTTCATGTACAAATGAGGGGCAAGGTTCCACAATGTATAACCATACTTCAGCCTCAACCGACACTCTATCTTCCATCCATTGACTCCAACCACACTTCTCCTTGCCTTGGAAAGGCAGCCAACATCATCAAAAACCCCTCCCATCCCGGTTATAATCTCTTCCAATCTCTTCCATCAAACAGAAGATACAAAAGCTTAAACACATGTATCAACAAGTTCAAGAACAGCTTCTTCCCTGCTGTTATTAAACTTCAGAATGGACCTCTCAAATATCAAATCCAACATTGATCCTGCTTTTTGTGCACCTTCTTTGCAGCTGTAACCTTTCATTCCTCGCTCTCTTCAATCACCCTATGATCTTCATATGGTATGACCTGCCTGTACTGCACATAAAACAAAACTTTTCACTGTACTTAGGTACATGCGACAAGAGGAATAAATCAAATCCAACTTTGGATATCAAACTCTAGTAAGCTTTAGACAGGGTGAATTAAAGGTTTATGACAATGGTACAAGGAACGAGCTTAGATTGGAGAACGTGGGTTTGCTTTTCATAAAGAGGTTTGAGATGAAATATGAGAGAATGTTCACAATCAATTGGGATCTACTCATGGACAATAAAGAGAAATTGTTTCCTTTGCTGGCAGGGTCAATACCAGAGGGAGGTCAGGCAGCATCCAAGGAGCAGGAGAATCGACGTTTCGGGCATAAGAAGGGCTTATGCCCGAAACATCGATTCTCCTGCTTCTTGGATGCTGCCTGACCTGCTGCGCTTTTCCAGCAACACATTTTTCAGTTCTGATCTCCAGCATCTGCAGTCCTCACTTTCTCCTCAATGCCAGAGGGCACAGATTTAAAAGGATTGCTGAAAACATCAAGGATGATGTGAGAAAAGATGTTTTTAGACAGTGAGTGGCTATGATCTGAAAAGTAAGAGGGTACTAGAAGCAGATTCAGTTGCGGCCTTCAAGAGGAAACTGGACAAGCATCTAAAGATAAAATCTGTCGAGGGTTACAGGGAAGGAGCAGGTTGTTGAATTATTCTTGTAGAGAATTGGCTCTGACTTGACAGGCTGAATGGTCTTCCCCTGAGCTGCAAACATTTATAAGCTTATGATTTATGATAAACAGGACTGGAAACTTGGCTGATTTTTCCCCCTCTTAGCCCGAGGGAATAAATACAGTCTGACTTCCAATATGAAGGAGACATGACTACAAATGAGCCTAGTATTTTGAAATTTGCCTTAATTCAATACATCTGCTCAACACCTCTAGACAAAGCAGCCTGTTTGGCTGGGACACCATCCATCACCTTCAGCATTCCCTGTCTCCACCACTTATACACAGTGGATGCACAGTGAACCATCTACAAGAAGCTCAGCAGCAACCGACTGAGGCTCTTTTGATAGCATGTTCCAAATCTCTGACCTCTACCACCCCAAAGAAAATGGCAGCAGATATATTACCTTTATGCACACAGATATATCAAGGAACACCACCACCTGCAAGTTCCCCTACAAGCCATACACTATCCTGATTTGAAAATATATCACTGTTCCTTCGCATTCACTGTGAACTCTGTAAGTCTCTCCTTAACAGTACGCTGGTCATAACTACACCACATGGATTGCAATATCTCCCCACCACCTTGTGTAGAGCAGTGAAAGTGGGCAATAAGTGCTGGCCCAGCCAGCAATGTCTGCATCCATTGAAGGAATAAGAAAAAAATAGTCCTATCTATTGACCCTTTTTGTGGTATGACAAAAGCTTGACAGGCCTCCAGAAAGGAGGAGTGGCTATGAGCAGTCATACCATAGAGTGGCTGGACAGCTGATCATGAATCATTGGAATCTAAATGCCCACAGCTTGAACAGGTACCTGATTCCCACTTTTAGCGTGCTACAGTACTCCCCTTAGTTCACCCAGTACCAGAGGTCTTCAAGTACCCACAGAGGTAAAAAAGGTTAGAGTTACAGTAGGCAGCACTTTTGATGTTTCATTCAAAAACCAACACGCATAATGTCATATTTAGCAAACTAAACTTTTCTAGCTTATTTCTGATACCTAGGCAGCTCTGAATAGAAGAAATGAGAAGAGCTGAGTTCTGCTCAAGTCTTTACACCCAACTTTCATCTTGTTGACAGCTGTTAACATTTGCAGTTTATATCTCAAACATATATCATTTCAAAATTTTACTGAAAACAACCGAGAGATTACTCCTTGCATTTTGAGTGGTTACAAATGACCAAACTTTCAACAAAATATAACGTCTGGTGCCAAGATATTAAATCCAAAATAAGCAATTCATTTAATGAGCTTGTCCTTGAATTATGTAATGTAATTGAGGTGATTAAGGTGACTAAAATATTTGATATGATAGAGACAGCTGTTCCTTCTTTGGGTGGGGTTCAGAATTAGGGAGCATAGTCTTAACCTAGTAGGGATATTTAGGGGCAATGTCACAAAATGCTTCTTTACGCAAACGGTCATAGAACTCTGGAACCCGCCTCCAGAAAAAAGAATTGTAGAGGGTTGGATGTTGATTATTGAAAGTAGCAGAATCAGACTTCTAGACTTTTACATGGACATCCACCGACTCCCGCAGCTACCAGGACTACACCTTCTCCCACCGCCACCAATTCCCACCCCCATAAAAATATGATCCCTCACTTCCAATTTCTCCGCCTCTGCCATGTCTGCTCCCAGGAGGAGCAATTCCACTCCAGGACATCCCAGGTGGTCTCCTATTTTAAGGACCATAATTCTCCCTCCCACGTGATCAACAATGCCCTCAAGAGCATCTCCTTCATTTCCCAAACCTCTGCTCTTGAACCTCTATCCCTTCAACTGCAACAAAGATAGAACCTCCCTGGTCCTGAACTTTCATCTCACTAATCTCGAGGTACAGTGCATTTTCCTCAACCATTTCTGCTACCTGCAATCAGACCCTACCATATATTTCCCTCCCCACCCCAATCTATGTTACACAGAGACCATTCCTCCCCATGACTCTCTTGTTAGGTCCATGCCCCTCCACCAACCCACTCTCCACACCCGGCATCTGCAGTCCTCAATTTATCCTTCCAGACTTTTGGAAGGCAAAAGGTAATAAGAGTTGGAGATGCCCATGTTCCAGAAAAGAATAAGTAAAAACAAGTTATAAAACATTTGTTTCAAGGCCAGTCTTTTTAAAGGTGTACTGTGCAGAATTGCTCTTGCTACTCCCACAGGTGTGGTCTAACTGTGGTTTTGTGTACTTGAAGCATGACTTCTGCCTCTTGTATTTAAGCATTCTGAGGCCAGCATTTCATTAGACTTTAGTATTATTTTCTGTATTGGCTCATGAGATCTTACTATCTTACTTAGTCCCCACTGTCCTAACCTTCTACCATTTAGTGAGTATCGTGATCGATCTGTTTTAGTTAGCGTGGTTGACATCACATTCAACAAATTGAAATCCATTTGCCACAATTTTGACTGTTTATTTAATTGATCAATATGTCTTTGAAATTTCATATTTCCAGCTACATTGTTTCCAATGGCATATCTTCGTGATACTAGGAAATAGGTTTAAGGAGAGGGACAAAACTGGTCCTATATTGGGGCAAGGCAAATTTTGATGGAATTAGACAGGAGCTTGCAGGGGTTGATTGGAGTACTTTGGTCGCAGGCAAAGGGACCTCCGGCAAGTGGGAGGACTTTAAAAGCAAGATAGCGAGAATTCAAGGTCTATATATTCTTGTGAGGGTGAAAGGCAAGGTTGACAGGAATAACGAACCATGGATGACAAGAGATATTGAAGCTTTGACCAGAAAAGAGGAGGGAGGTATGGCTCAGGTTTCAAGTATTTGGAAAGGCAAGGACTGGTTAGGGATAGTCAACATATCTTTGTGCATGGGAAACCATGTGGGAAAAAAGTAACAAAGTGGATTGATGAGGGCAGAGTGGTGGACGTGATCGATATGGACTTCAGTAAGGCATTCAACAAGCTTCCCCAAAGGAGACTGGTGAGCAAGGTTAAATCTCATGGAATAAAGGGAGAACTAGCCATTTGGAATCAGAACTGGCTCAAAGATAGAAGACAGAGAGTGGTGGTGAAGAGTTGTTTTTTAGACTGGAGGCCTGTCACCAGTGGAGTGCCACAAGGATCAGTACTGGGTCCTCTACTTTTCATCACTTATACAAATGACTTGGATATGAACATAGGAGGTATAGTTAGTAAGTTTGCAGATGACACCAAAATTGGAGGTGTAGTAGACAGTGAAGAAGGTTACCTCACATTGCAATGGGAGCTTGATCAGATGGGCCAATGGGCTGAGAGGTGGCAGATGGAGTTTAATTCAGATAAATGCGAGGTGCTGCATTTTGGGAAAGTAAATTTTAGCAGGACTTGAATTGTAAGGTCTTAGGGAGTGTTGCTGAACAAAGAGATCTTGGAGTGCAAGTTCATAGCTCCTTGAAAGTGGAGTCACAGGTAGATAGGATAGTGAAGAAGGCGTTCGGTATGCTTTCCTTTACTGGTCAGAGTATTGAGTACTAGAGTTGGGAGGTCATGTTGCGGCTGTACAGGACATTGGTTAGGCCACTGTTGGAATATTGCGTGTAATTCTGGTCTCCTTCCTATTGGAAAGATGTTGTGAAACTTGAAAGGGCTCAGAAAAGATTTCCAAGGATGTTGCCAGGGTTGGAGGATTTGAGCTATAGGGAGAGGCTGAACTGACTAGGGCTGTTTTCCCTGGAGCGTGGGAGGCTGAGGGGTGATCTTATAGAGGTTTATAAAATCATGAGGGGCATGGACAGGATAAATAGACAAGGTATTTTCCCTGGGGTGGGGGAGTGCAGAACTAGAGGGCATAGGTTTAGAGTGAGAGGGGAAAGATATAAAAGAGACCTAAGGGGCAACATTTTCACGCAGAGGGTGGTGCATGTATGGAATGAATTGCCAGAGGAAGTGGTGGTGGCTGGTACAATTACAACATTTAAAAGTCATTTGGATGGGTATATGAATAGGAAGGGTTTGGAGGGATATGGGCCAGGTGCTGGCAGGTGGGACCAAATTGGGTTGGGATATCTGATCGGCATGGACAGGTTGGACTGAAGGGTTTGTTTCCGTGCTGTAAATCTTTATGACTCTGTCAGGAATCTCAGCCCAAAACGTCGATTCTCCTGCTCCTCGGATGTTGCCTGACTTGCTGTGATTTTCCAGCAACACACTCTCGACTCTGGTCTCCAGCATCTGCAGACCTCACTTTCTCCTTCGAGGGATGTGGGCCAAGTGCTGCCAAATGGAATTAGATTAGGTTCGGATATCTGGTCAACATGGATGAGTTTGACCAAAAGGATCTGTTTCTGTGCTATATATCGCTATGACTCTATGACTCTAAATCTTCTTCAAAATGATGGACAAAAAACATTGGCCTTGTGAGTGACAGCCACATGTCATAAAAGAACAAAAAGCTGCTTTGAGATGACCAGCGACTATGAAAAGGACCAGTTCTATTCACATCTTTCTTTGCTTGGTGAAGGAACACAAAGCATCTATATGTTGCAAGTTGGGGAGGTGGTGGTCTAGTATTCTCATTAAAGTATAAATCCAGAGACCCAGGTCATGTTCTGGGGACCTGCATTCAAATCCCATTCTGGCAGATGATGGAAATTTAATCTAATAAAAGTCAGGAATTAAGGAATTAATGTTGACCATGCAATTGTTGTCGATTGTTGGAAAAACCTATATTGTTCATTAATGTCTTTTAAGAATGGAAACTGCTGTCCTTACCCAATCTGGTTGACATGTGACTCCAGACCCACAACAATGTGATTGACTCTTAACTGCCCTCTGGCAATTGGAGATGGGCAATAAATGCTGGCTTGGTCAGACACTCGCATCCTATGAAGGAATAGAAAAAAATAATAAAGTCGCTCCAGAGAGAGAATTACAAAGAAATATTTCCTGTACTTTAAGACCAAGGTCAAATGGTTCAGCAAAAATCCAAATCACATTCTTCACATAGTGTTTAATTAAAACAAAAAACTATGTCTGCCATGAAAAGAAAACACAGCCCAAGTCACAACTAAGTGGTGAACCTTATTTACTTTGCTTAGCCAGCTAACAAGCCTAAAATACATGCAGAAAAGCACAAAGTCTAGTCAAATAGTATCGCATGAATCACACATGAATCATGTTGTGATGCAGCCAAATGTGATGTAATGGAGAAATGTGGTCTGGGAAAGATAAAAAGCCTTTTCCAATTTTGAGTCTAATGATCTCTGCAAATATGTGAGCCTTAAAAATAAACAAATGGTGCCTAATATTACTGCAATGGAGTAATGGTTGTGAGGAGGTGGGTCTGGGAATTGAAGGGGGTGACGCTGTGGGATGACATGATGGGCCATGGATTTGTATTAGGGGTGCACAATTACAGACTGGGGAGTCTGCAACTGAGGAATATTGCGCATCACATTTGAGAGACTGAATGCCTAAAGCCTTCAGTGGGAGATGTTAGAGGATCAGGAATTGGATCTTAAATTATGTGGATCTGTTATGGCATGGTGCTGCCTGTACCTCTAGCTAAGAGGCCTGGGTTCAAGTTCCACTAGCTCGAGATTTGTATCAAAAGGGTTGATTATTAAATATCTAAAATGATAAAGTTTTCAATCCAATTCTTTCCAGGCTCCCAAATCACTTGTGGAGTCAACAGTGTGGTGCCTGCTTCTCCCATCTCCGCATTTAGGTCACAAACTATAGTTGGCAGGCGTTCTGCTGGGCTGTTTTCATTGAGTTTGTACTCTGATGATGTTGATTTTCTCAGTGCAAACCGGTGTGGAAGCGGGACCATGAGCAGACGTTACCAGTTTTTATATTTGCATATGGAAAGGGCGTAAGCCTGCTTCAAGCATAGGTAAAGATTCGTGTTTATCTTTACACAAGTTGGTAGACAGCACACTCCTGATTAGTATCACTGTGATCCCATGTTGAGACTGGAAAATTGCCACAAACCCCCCAGACTCTCACTGATGTGGAGCGGAGTGGGGGAAAGACCTGTGAGAGTTAGTCGGGATTTTGGGCGGCTGGGGTTGGAGGGAGGGGGTGTGGGAGAACTCTATGAGGGACATTTAAGCGACTGCTGGATGGCACATAGACGGCCATAAATTAAGGGGTGTGTAGGTTAGGTTGATCTTAGATTAACATAAATTCTCGGCACAACATTGTGGGCTGAAAAGTCTGTACTGTGCTCTACTGTTCTATGTTCTAACTAATGAGGTGATGAGGATGCCTGAATGACTGTTAGAGTGGGAGAAGAGCCTATTATAATGGGTTAAAGCTCAGAGGTGGTCATTGCTACTGTACAGCTCACCACCACAACATTTCTGCTCACAATGCCACCTGGGTCCAGGACCCCTTCTGTACGAAGCCCTCTGGTAATGTGTGTGGATTTCCTTTTTACCATTTTAGGAAGTGATGAGTGTCATGGTGATACCATTAACACATGTTGGTGACACTGACTAAACTCACATTACAGGCAGGAGCTCCACTTAGGGAGCTTCCTTGAGACCTGTAGAGTCAGGAGCACCAGTTTTGGAAGAGAAGAACAATCAGGGCTATTTTTTCTTTGAAGTATAGGAATTCATTATTATGATGAGAGCTGTTCTTGCTGAATTTTGTGAGGCTAGCTCATCCTTCCCATTATAACTATTGCCCTCTGTAGGGTAATTGATTCAGGAACATCAGGCAACAGCGCCCCATCAGCTGGTAACGAGAAATTTTTAAACTGCTGCTTGTCTTGCAGCAAGTGAGTGTTTCTTTCCCAACATAGCAAACAAGGGTGAGCCATTTTAAGCCAAATGCTTCCTGTAAAAAAATTACCCAGGTCCACGGTAGCCCAATGAATATGAAGATGAGGCTGCTGCCTCATAAAATTGGCCTCATCTAAATCATGCAGTTCAACACCCAGAGGGACTGAGAGCTCACATACCAAGCTTTACATGGCCATAATGAAACAGGAACATCCCCTGATGCTTCCATGAACAAGGGAGACAAGGGGAATGAAAACAACTTATTTATGACAAGTTTCACCCTCATCAGCACAGTTGAGCAATTGCAGTAATAGCATTTACAACATGCTGTCTTGGCTTTTAGGTTAAAGCCAGTTGATCAACTATACATTGCTCATAAGTATTCCTGAATGCAGCTGTGTTGTTTAACTGCTCATATGGAAGTGTGAACAGGACCTGTCTCTTTAAGGCCATAGTTCAGGTACTCCCTGTGAGGAAGTGGTCTAAATGAGCGTTCCTGAGGTTAGAGTCTAAACTGCTGAGAGATGTTTTTGTCATTCAGCAACATATTGTAAATATTAGGTTCCAGCTCTGAGGCCAGGCTAAATCACAAACAAGTCATCAGGAAATTCTGGGCTTTCATTACTTTTATTTAAATACACTCCTAAAGAGTGTTTTGCATTGGAAGCACTTTGAAATGTGACAGACAGGCAATAATCTCAAGATCTTTATCTGCACAAAAGGAGGTGAAAGAATCATTAATAACCCATTATTGAATTAATGTGCCTCAGTTCACAGCTTAGTCAGGGTTCGGAATCAGAAATGCTGACTCAGGTACTTCAATATTCGAATCCAGATAATTACAAGCAATATAGAGGGGACTTCCTTGCAGGATCAGCTGTGGTATAAATGTGATAGGAAAGCGTTGAAATTATCTCCGAAAAGCAAATCCAAGCTGTTCAATTTATTCACAATAGAGCAATTTCTGGACCCAATTGCTGTTAGCTGAGGGCAACTGAGTGACTCACAGTCACATTGTAAAATAATAAAAACTTCTTGAGATCACTGGCTTGATTCTCAGATCTGCATGATGTTCACATAAAGCATGATAGGTGCTATTGTGCATGAAGACCGTGAGCACAACAAGTTGATCATAGGTCATTTCCAGTGGTCTGCTGATCTGCACAATTTTTCATAATCACTTGTCCACCTTTGGGCTTTAAGATTGCAGGGGCTCTTTGGAGAAATGTGAAAATGTGGTCGGACTAAATTTCTTGACTCAATCCCACATCATCCTTTTCTGATATTGCAGGGGAAAAGGAAGGCAGAGGGAAACTGAAGACGAACCAAAGAGGCAATCTGTGAGTGATAAAGCCTTCAGCATGGTTGGTGGATAGCATTCTGTGTTGCTTGGGGCATCAAGGTTAGGAGCTTTGTTCTGTTTGTCATTCTATTGTATTGTCCCCTATAGGATACCAATTCCTGAAACAAAGATGAGGTAAAGGTCAAGTCACACAATACCAGGTTATAGTCCAACAGGTTTAATTGGAAGCACTAGCTTTTGCAGTGCCGCTTCTTCATCAGGTGGTTGTCAATCATTACAGCCGTTGGCATTGCTATCTATAGTATAGGTTTCAGGTAGAGTTACAGCCTATAGCATGTCACTGGTTCACCAATTAGAATTAGAATCCCTACTGTGTGGAAACAGGCCCTTCGGACCAACAAGTCCACACCAACCCTCCGAAGAGTATCCCCTATATTTACCCCTGACACATGCACCTAACCTATATGTCCCTGAACACACTATGGGCATTTAGCATGGCCAATACACCTAACCTTCACAGCCTTGGACTGTGGGAGGAAACCCATGCAGACACGGGGAAAACGTGCAAACTCCACACAGACAGTTGCCCGAGGCCGGAATCGAATCTGGGTCCCTGGTGCTGTGAGGAAGCAGTGCTAATCACTGAGCCAACATGCCACCCACAATTAGTTGGAGACAAAAGAATACTGCAGATGCTGGATTTCAAGGTAGACAAGCAAGAGGCTGGAAGAATACAGCAAGCCAGGCAGCATCAGGAGGTGGAGAAGTCGACATTTTGGGCGCAAACCTTGTTCAGGACTGGGGGTGAGTGTAGGGGGAGCTACAGATAAAGGGGGTGGGGGGTTCAGGGTGGTGAAATGGGGATAGGTGAAGACAGGTAGACAATATTATCTGGTTGGTTGATGGGAGGAATGGATCCAGTTGGTGGTTAGCAAAAAGGGTCGATGAGAGGAATGAAAAGGAGGGAGAGGAGCTGAGAAGGGAATTGGGTGATGGGAAGGAAGGTTATTTGAAATTGGAGAATTCCATGTTGAATCCTCCGGGCTGTGGGCTACCCAGGTGGAAGAGGAGGTATTATTCCTCCAATTTACGGTTTGGTTCATTGTGGCAATGGAGAAGGCCAAGGATGGTCATGTCAGAAAGAGAGTAGGAAGGGGAATTAAAATGGGTGGTGACTGGGAGGTGAGGCTGCGATGTTCAGCTTACGTTTGGTCTCCCCAATGTAGAGAAGAGCACATCAGGAACACGGGATATAGTAAACTTGGTTGGACAAGGGGCAGGTGAACCTCTGTCTCACCAGGAAGGACTATTTGGGGCCATGGATGGAGATGAGGGGGAGATACATAGCGCCAGACGGCAGCTGTTAACAAGATCGTCTCTCCAAGGGGGGGAGGGCGGGGGGGGGGGGGGGGGGGGGGGGGGGGGGGGAGCGCAGGGATTGCTGTGTTCTTCCAGCGTCCTACTTGTCTACCTCAGTAATTAGTTAGACAAAACATACTTGGATTTGTATAATTCAAATTCATTCAAGCAATTGTGGTTCCACCTTTATTATTGGGTAGATCACAGCAAATGGATGTGATCTGCCACTGATGCAACTAATCCTCTCTGGTATCCCTTTGTGGTATTTCCCTTGCCTTCACCAGGAAATAGAAGTACAGATGGATTCCCATAAGGACATTCATTTTCCAAGCTTTGAGATCGAGACCTAACCAAAGAAATGGGAGCGTTAAAACACATGGCATAAAATCATTTCAGCAAGTAAAACACAATAAAAGTTATTCAATTATATTTTCTGTACATTCAGTTTCAACGGGTTTCATGTTGCAGATGAAAAGTATCAGAAATTATGACTGAAATGTCTCTTTGGGTTCACCTACTTTTTACCTGTTGTTCCGACTAATTGATCAAATCAATAGTATCATTCTGGTCAGTAAGAATCCTGTTGGGGATCTGTGTGGAAACCTTCCAAAGCAAGGAATTGTGTCAGTTTAAGGGGGGAGGTGGAGAGATTGTGTTTTATACAGGCAAAATATAGCACATCCATATCTCCAGCATAACTAGTTGGAAATTATGCCTGAATGCCTTTTGATAACTACCAAGTCCATAATACATTTTGGTGTCTGCCTTTGTGAGTTTTGTTTTGAACATTAAAGCCGTATAAAGGTTTTACAATTTTATGACAGAAGAATGTAAGTGGCATGGAAAAGACATCCAGTTCCAAAGGAAAATCATATTGGACCTGAAATGTTAACTCTGCTTCTCTCTCCACGGATGCTACCAGACCTGCTGAGTTTCTCCAGCATTCTCTGTGTATTTGTTATCTATTTTCCAGGTTGGGGCGATCCAACTCATAGAGTCATAGAGATGTACAGCATGGAAACAGACCCTTCGGTCCAACCCGTCCATGCTGACCAGATATCCCAACCCAATCTAGTCCCACCTGCCAGCACCTGCCCCATATCCCTCCAAACCCTTCCTATTCATATACCCATCCAGTGGCCTTTTAATTGTTGCAATTTTACTAGCCTCCACCCCTTCCTCTAGCAGCTCATTCCATACACGTACCACCCTCAGTGAAAAAGTTGCCCCTTAGGTCTCTTTTATATCTTTCCCCTCTCACCCTAAACCTATGCCTCTAGTTCTGGACTCCCCCACTCCAGAGAAACGACTTTGTTTATTTATCCTATCCATGCCCCTCACGATTTTATAAACCTCTATAATGTCACCCCTCAGCCTCCGACACTCCAGAGAAAACAGGCCCAGCCTATTCAAGCTCTCCCTATAGCTCAAATCCTTCAACCCTGGCAATATCCTTGTAAATCTTTTCTGAATCCTTTCAAGTTTCACAACATCTTTCCGATAGGAAGGAGACCAGAATTGCATGCAATATTCCAACAGTGGCCTAACCAATGTCCTGTACAGCCGCAACATGACCTCTCAACCCTAGTACTCAATACTCTGACCAATAAAGAAAAGCATACCGAACGCCTTCTTCACTATCCTGTCTACCTATGATTCCACTTTCAAGGAGCTATGAACCTGCACTCCAAGGTCTCTTTGTTCAGCAACACTCCCTAGGACCTTTCCATTAAGTGTATCAGTCCTGCTAAGATTTGCTTTCCTAAAATGCAGCACCTCGCATTTATCTAAATTAAACTCCATCTGCCACTTCTCAGTCCATTGACCCATCTGATCAAGATCCCATTGTACTCTGAGGCAACATTCTTCTCTGTCCACTACACCTCCAATTATGGTGTCATCTGCAAACTTACTAACTGTACCTCTTATGCTCACATCCAAATCATTTATATAAATGATGAAAAGTATTGGACCCAGCACCAATCCTTGTGGCACTCCACGGGTCACAGGCCTCCAGTCTTCCATCTTTGAGCCAGTTCTGTATCCAAATGGCAAGTTCCCCCTGTATTCCAAGAGGTCTAACCTTGCTCACCAGTCTCCCATGGAGAACCTTGTCGAACGCCTTACTGAAATCCATATAGATCATGTCTATCGGTCTGCCCTCATCAATCCTCTTTGTTACTTCTTCAAAAAACTCAATCAAGTTTGTGAGACATCATTTCCCACACATAAAGTCATGTTGACTATCCCTAATCAGTCCTTGCCTTTCCAAATGCATATCCATCCTGTCCCTCAGGATTCCCTCCAACAACTTGCCCACCACCGATGTCAGGCTCACTGGTCTATAGTTCCCTGGCTTGTCCTTACCACCTTCAGTCTTCGGGCACCTCACCTGTGACTATTAATGATACAAATATCCCAGTAAGAGGCCCAGCAATCATGATATTTGGTTACAGCATTTTAATTTCTTATGGTATTTCCATTTGTTAATAATAAATGCAGTAAGGAACAATTTTGATTGCTAAACTGTATAATGTTGGTTTACTTAAAATCTTATTGCTCACCAGAGTGTCATTGGCCTGTTCTGAGTGATTTTATAAAAACATGCAGAATATTACATTTCTCTTAGTTGCCACTTTGCCATCTGGCTGACAGATGGTGCTCAGAAGTGAAAGATACTTTCCTGTTACATTGGATTTATTGTTCATTAATATCAGATGGGAACCCTGGGTCCCACTCCTCCAGTGTCCGTATCCTCCATCACTAAGGGACACCTAACAGTGGATTGAAGTCAATTAAATAAATTAGCATAAACGCAGGATTGAATTTGGTGCTGGGGATCAAAAACAAATGAATAAATACGTGAATAATTGAACTGTTGTGCCACTGTGATAGTGTCCCTACCACTTTGACCAGGAGTTCCAGGTTCAAATCCAACCTGCCCCAAAGGTGTGTGTGAACAGGTTGATTAGAAAATATCTTTCTAAGGGTGGCATGGTAGCTCAGTGGTTAGCACTGCTGCCTCACAGTGCCAGGGACCGCTCGGGTGACTGTCTGTGTGGAGTTTGCATGGGTTCTCCCAGAGTCTGCATGGGTTTCCTCTGGGTGCTCCAGTTTCCTGCCACAATCCAAGGATGTGCAGGCCAGGTGAATTGGCTGTGCTAAATTGTCCATAGTGTCAGGGGTAAATATAGGGTAGGGGAATGGGGATAGGTTACTCTTTGGAGGGTCGGTGTGGACTTGTTGGGCCAAAAGACCTGTTTCCATACTGTAGGGAATCTAATCTAATCTTGCTCGATAAACAGTGAAATGGCATTCTTAGCAAGATGCTTCAGCACAAGCCAAATTTGAAGGGCTCCTATGGGGCAGTGACAGTGTCCTTATATCTGGGTCAGAAGACTTGGGTTCAAGGCCACCTTGCCCCAGACATGTGTCATATCTAATCTGAACCTGGCTCGGCCTCCTTGATGATTTCTCATTGTAAGTGTGTTAAAGGAAATTCATCTAGTTTGCTGGATTTTTAAAAATAGCAGTGGATAGAATGTAAAGATAGGTCATGCTTTTGAGTACCAATCAATTTCTCTCCAATTAAACGGGTCAGGAATGAAGTAGAATCAAACTGTAAAGTTTCATCACTGTAAAATATCACATCAACATCACATGGTTCTCTGGTTTCCATGACTATTAGAGATGGCTTCCATGCATCACAGCTTCATATTACCAGTAAAAACATATAGAAATGGCCAACTCATCACCAGTTTCAACTTTTAGCAAGTTTTTCCCAGTCAGTCCTCATGAGTTCAGAAGAAGGGCCTGTGCCCGAAACGTCGAATCTCCTGTTCCCTGGATGCTGCCTGACCTGCTGTGCTGTTCCAGCAATAAAGTTTCAACTCATGAGTTCAGTGGATCACGACCCTGTTGCCACGATTTGATGCAATGATGAACACTGTGTTACAATTCATCGTCAGTTAAATAGTTGAACAGGCCAGAGCTGATGTAGGATGTTGGAAGAGATTCTAAAGTACACTTCTTCATGTTCCATACGCTGTTTCCATCATCTTGACACGTGCTGCCAGATGCAAAAACCTGAATGAAGCCAGCATCAGAAAAAAATGCATTTTAGGATTTGGAGTCGATCCAAGTTGGATGTATTCTTTCTGCACTCAATCTTTTAATCTTGTTTGGTTTATCAGTTTAGAATTGTTCCAAATGGAGCCAGATTGTAGTCTAAAAACGAAGCACTGGTTATCAAGAGTAAGAGACCAGTCTTGGCAGTGCCAATAAAACTCCATCTGATCTGATGCCACTGGCATTTAATTCGAACAAAGGTTCAAGAAATATTTCATTGGTAGTGTACCAGGATGACCTCAGTTTGTGCATTGCCGTAGTGCTTTCAGTCAGACTCTTGCATTGTTCTGCAATTCCCGTGTTCTTTTAAATGAAACAACTTACATTACCTTTCTGGATTGAGAATGTTGGAATTATGGTTGAGAGTGTGTTGCTGGAAAAGCACAGCATGTCAGGCAGTATTCAAGGAGCAGGAAAATCAATGTTTCGGGCCAGAACCCTTCATCCTGATGAAGGGCTCCAGTCCAAAATATTAATTTTCCTGCTCCTCAGATGCTGTCTGACCTGCTGTGCTTTTCCAGCAACACACACTCAACTCTGATCTCCAGCATCTGCAGACCTCACTGTCTCCCAATGTTGGAATTATGGCTATCAGTCAGTATAAACATTTAGCAAAAATTTCTGATAGGTGTGACTAGCAATTATGCAAATAAAAAACAAAATTTATTCAATTTCTCTCGCATTGTAAAATGACTGGACCCATTTTTGTGGAATAGATTTGTTTGAGGGACATGTGCTTTATTACTGAACAGCTGGAGACAACACTATTTATTTATTCAATCCAAATTGACACTCTGAAGCCTTAGTAATGATTCCAATTTGTACCTAGTGGAAGAAAACATTTAATTTAAAGTGAATTGCAGGTAAGGGGTAATTGAATTGAGTTACTCGACTTCAGGTAAGGACAGGATAAGGTTAGATTATTTAATTTAAGAAAAATATCATAGCTGAATAGTTTCCTCTTTTATTTGAGTTGGTGAGTGAGTCTGAGAATCATATAAATTATACACATCCCTGTCCACTCAACAGAATCACCTTCCCAGTTGAGACATTGCCTACATTCCTTAGGCGGTAAACTAGGGAACCACATGGAACACTGCACTCCATCTTATAAAGAAGGACAACAGACATCATTAGTCTTGTCTCACTTTGCATATTTCTTTACCACATGGTATTTCCCTAATCTAAAGCAATGTATTATTGCTCAATATTTCAAGTCCTGATTCTTTATTGAACAGTAAATCCCTCATGGAAACCAGAGGAAGGAGCGATCACCACAGACTATCATCCATCTGTGCCTGCATCTGGGCAAATTCTGGCTAAAGAAAAATCGGAAATGGCTTCCAGGTGGAAAATGGATTGCTGCAGTAGTAAATCCATTTTGAATGAACAAATAGACTTTCACCTCCAGCAAAATTGAAAAGCACTTAAGGAAAGAATCCCACTTTAACGTTCATATTAGTCTTGGAATAATACTTGAAATTTGAGCTGTTCCAACACATCCTGGCTTATGGTTTACTTCCTGAACTTTCTGCCTGAGATGTAGCAATGTCCATTCAAAACAAGCTTTAGAGACAAAAAGTGGTCTGGATTTATTCCAATTAGCTTGTTTTTTTTTATCTAAATTCAGCAATATTCAATTTACTCAGAAATGTGCTTTAGAAAGTGTGTATTCTTTGATTGATGTTGTAACCTTGAAGACAGTCCCACAGAAATTGTGTATAAATAGATATCTGTCCCTATAGAACTATGACTCATTTATATTTGTTGTGAGCAAGAGCCAAAAATGCCATGCAAAATACATTAGCCTAGCTACTAAATGCAAGCTGAGTTGCCAAAGTGATGTTGACCTTCCCAAGAAGCATTGCAAAAAGGAAAATGCAACTTATCAACCAAACTGAACACAATGTTTGAACTTGAAAATTGCCAGAACCACCTTCCACCTTTCAGATGAGACATTTACAAAGGCCTGGCTGCCTTTTCCTATGGTCTAGTTGAACGTTCAAGATCCCAGAGCACTTTTCAGCAGCTTAGCCAACATTTCACTCACAAACAACTAATTGGTCATTCATATCTCTCTGCTGTTTGTGGGACCTCTTGATGTGTATTTTGACTGCTGGGCTTGCTTGAATAATAAGAAAATGCATTGGCAAAGGATTTTATTCTTGAGCAAAACAGAAAAATGTACAATTTTTGGAAAGGGATAGAATTTCCTTTGAAAAGTATCCCTTGAATATTTGAGTTCCTCCAAGCAAATCTGCTGGTTTCATCCATCTCACCAACCCCTCCAACCACTTTTCTCAATCTTTTGGCTTGGTGGGTAAACACTTTGTGTGGTATGGAACTGAACCATGAACTAAAACAGAAGGTTCCAGGCTGAGGTTGGCCTCATGCCTTTGTGCTAAGTGGAAGAAGATGTGTTCGAGTTTATATGCCCTCATTGGTATCCAGTGACCCTGGATGGTGCATAAATGTTAGATTAGCTACACTGCCCAGTAATCCAAAAAGGGTTTTATATTTCTTTTCATTGGAGATATGCAGTGAACATTTTTGTACGGCACATTTTTGCAACGGATGAAATAATTGCGTCTGTCTCTTACTTTTTGCACTTGAATTGAGAAACATGTTTGAGGGCTGTTGTCATGTGTCACCAAGTACCGATATATATCAGATGACGAGCAATAGAAATGGCCATAAAGAGGAAGGGGAGAGCCGAGACTGATTGTCATCGTGCTTTTTTCCAATGAACCTCTGCTGGAGTATTGAGTTCCCTGTTTGCTGCTGAGAGGCCATTTCTAGGTAGCTATAGTGCTCCTCCTGCAGGCCAACTGAATAATTACAGTCAATCAATGATCAAAGGCCTTAAATTATCCTCTGAGTTCAATTGCAAAGCTACCTGCTGCTTACGAGAAAGTTACTGTTCCACATCACACTGGGTCTCCAAGAAAATGGCTAGAAAATGGGACTGTGACAAGGAACTAATATGCCATCTGGAGTCTGCTCACCTCAGTTCCCAACCTATTTAGCCAGTCTCCAGAATTAACTAAATTAGAAATTCATTTGAAAGATTGCGCACGAGTCTGAATCTAACCTTGCCAATGAGAAGATGTTTATTCCTAATTTATTTGCTGGTTCACCACCTATTCCCCCATTGGAACTAGAAAGTTCTGGAAACAATCAGCAAGTCTGGTGGCATCCATAGAATGAGAAAGAGAATGAATTTTTCATTGGAACTCAATCGTGCAACAAAAAACTGTGCTATACTTTACTCTGTTTGGTTTCCCTACTCAGAACAAAATCCCTGAGATACAATCTTAAAACCAATCTTCAAAAGTTTATTTTTCAATATTGACTTCTCAAAATAAACGGCTGCAAAATTAATTGATGTCTGACTTCGCTTCCTATATCTTTTAGATAGGTGCAGAGCCACAGTTAAAAATCAAAATAATTTATTTTGTATTTTCACTGCAACTGCAGTATTAATGTGAAACAGTTTTACATTTTATCAATATTGCATATTACAGAGGAGGAAGTGCTGGATGTCTTGAAATGCATAAAAGTGGATAAATCCCCCGAATCTCATCAGGTGTACTCAAGAACTCTGTGGGAAGCTAGGTAAATGATTGCTAGGCCTCTTGTTGAGATATTTATATCATCGATAGTCATAGGTGAGGTGCCGGAAGACTGGAGGTTGGCTAACATGGTGCCACTATTTAAGAAAGGTGGTAAGGACAAGCCAGGGAACTATATACCTGTGAGCCTGACGTTGGTGGTGGGCAAGTTGTTGGAGGGAGTCCTCAGGGACAGGATGTACGTGTATTTGGAAAGGCAAGGACTGACTATTATGGCTTTGTGTGTGGGAAGTCATGCCTTACAAAAATGATTGAGCTTTTTGAAGAAGTAGCAAAGAGGATTGATAAGGGCAGACCGGTAGACGAGATCTATATGGACTTCAGTAAGGCGTTCGACAAGGTTCCCCATGGGAGACTGATTAGCAAGGTTAGATCTCATGGAATACAGGGAGAACTAGCCATTTGGATACAGGACTTGCTCAAAGGTAGAAGGCAGAGGGTGGTGGTAGAGGGCTGCTTTTCAGACTGGAGGCCTGTGACCAGTGGAGTGCCACAAGGATCATTGCTGGTTCTGCTACTTTTCATCATTTATATAAATGATTTGGATGTGAGCATAAGAGGTACAGTTAGTAAGTTTGCAGATGACACCAAAACTGGAGGTGTAGTGGACAAAGAAGAAGGTTACTTCAGATTACAACAGGATCTTGATCAGATGGGCCAATGGGCTGAGAAGTGGCAGATGGAGTTTCATTTAGATAAAGGTGAGGTGCTGCATTTTGGAAAATAAATCTTAGCAGGCCTTATACACTTAATGGAAAGGTCCTAGAGAGTGTTGCTGAACAAAGAGACCTTGGAGTGCAGGTTCATAGCTCCTTGAAAGCGGAGTCGCAGGTAGATAGGATAGTGAAGAAGGCATTTGGTTTCTTTCCTCTACTGGTCAGAGGATTGAGTACAGGAGTTGGGAGGTCATGTTGCCGCTGCACAGGACATTGGTTAGGCCACATTTGGAATATTGCATGCAATTCTGTTCTCCTTCCTATGTTGTGAAACTTGAAAGGGTTCAGAAATGATTTACAAGGATGTTGCCAGGGTTGGAGGATTTGAGCTATAGGGAGAGGTTGAACAGGCTAGGGCTGTTTTACCTGGAATGTCAGAGGCTGAGGGGTGACCTTTTCAAGGCTTATAAAATCATGAGGGGCATGGATAGGATAAATAGACAAAGTCTTTTCCCTGGTGTGGGGGAGTCCAGAACTAGAGGGCATAGGTTTAGGGTGAGAGGGGAAAGATATAAAAGAGACCTATAGGGCAACCTTTTCACTCAGAGGGTGGTGTATGTATATAATGAGCTGCCAGAGGAAGGCATTTGGATGGGTATATGAATAAGAAGGGTTTGGAGGGATATGGGTCGGGTGCTGACAGTTGGGATTAGATAAGATTGGGATAGCTGGTTGGCATGGGCGAGTTGGACCGAAGGGTCTACTTCTGTGCTGTACATCTCTGTGACTCTGGTGACTCTATGCAGGAGTTGTCTTCAGTGAGAAACCCCAGAATAAAATTCTGTGGAAGAGGGACCTTCACTCTGAAGTCAGACTGGGTGGAGAATACAGAATTAGCCCACAGCTTCTTAATATAGGCTTGAAGCTGTAAGGCAAATGCACCTCAAGGATCTCAATTCACTTCAAATACTAAGATCAAAATGGAAATTGTTGAAAGTTCCTGTTACTATATTTCAACGAATCGGAGTATACACAAAATATTCTTCTCCTGGTAACATCAAAACCATTTGAATAAAATCAAAATGTTATGGATACTGGAAATCTGAAATAAACATAGAGAATGCTGGAAAACTCAGCAGATCTACTGGCATTTGAGTCCAGTGAATTCTAGTTCTGACGAAAGGGTCATGGGACCCAAAACATTAACTCTAATCTCTCCACAAATGCTGCCAGAGTTTCTCCAGAAAGTTTTGTTTTTTGTACCAACTATAAATTGTGTGTGCTGAAAGTTCCAATGTCTAGGCCCTGTCCGGATATTCATTGCCAATTGTTGGGGTTTTCAATCCTTTCGCACTATATGTATGTTGGCCTGTATCTGAAAAGCATAGTGATGCATATTTCAGTATGAAACTGTTTGGATGCATTGTCTCCCTAAAGCAGCCAGGTGACTCCTGTCCCAGAATCAGTTAAGTGTTTTGGTACAGAAGGAGGCCATTAAACGAGCATTATTACCTACCACCAATCTCTTGCCTTTTCTCCACACCTTTGCAACTCATTTTTATGCGAATAACCATCCAATGCCCTCTTGAATGCCTCCATTGAACCTGCCTCCAACACATTTCCAGGCAGTGCATTCTATATTCCAACTACTGAATAAGCAGAAAACATTTTCCTCACTTCACCATGTATCACAGCCACGTTAATGATGCTGTGTAAATACGTAAATCCTGTCCTGAAAATGCAAGCCCCCAATCAGAGCTGCAGTCCTCACCAGTCTACTGTGCAGGCCAAAGCAAATGTTACAAATGATAGACACACACTTAGGAAGCATCTCTCATTGCTCTCTCTCACATCAGCATTTACACTCTTTTGTTTGAAACAAGGTCCTCATATTCTATGGCTGGTCTTTTCATCTATTTGATGCCACTAAACAGTCAAAACATGTCCATTGTAAAATGCCAGTGACAAGAAAAGCATTCCTTATTCAATCGCTCCCATTATGCACATGGTCTGCAGAGATAAGGGGAAATGACTGGTGCCCAAGCAGGTGAAACCATTAAATATGCATGTCCATCAATAGAGGTGAAAGAAAATCACAAATGCCAGAAATCAGAAATGTGAAGTGTGAAATGCTGACAACACAGAGCAGGTTAATCGGATTCTGGAGGATGAACAAAGGCTCGTGACACTGTACTCTCCTGTCTTTCAGATCCATTGTGAAATTCCAACAACAAAGTTGGCTATCGTTTATTAGAAAAACTGAAAGTAAAAACCAAGAAAGAGCATTTATCCATCCAAACTAACCCGGTCAACCAAATCCTTGTACAAGTCCACGCCTCACACTTCCATCTGCCTCTTATTTTATCCCTCTACTCAAGTTTAAATCAATAACTTATGCATTTATTTCTTAAATATATTGAGTATATAATTTACAATCTCCAATTGTGAAATAGCACATGAAGATTTTTTTGACTTTGAAGTACATTCAAGAGAATATCCATCTCAACGTTAGTAAAATTAAATGTAATATGTTTCTATATGGCAAATTAAATATTCACTTTCAGTCTTCAACCAATTGTGAAATTTTCCAGTCGATTTTCATGTTTGATTTTTAAGAAGGTAATTTAAAACAATGTTTCCTTTACATTATTATTTGTCAATTATTTTTAAGTGATTCTGATAGTAATTTTAGACGATTACGTTTAGATATGAAGGGAGACAAGGTGTAATGGGATCATTTGGGAAGGTGCAGCTAATATCAAAGATCGGCTATGACTTTCTTCAATGGTGAAGATGAATGATTTTCTCCTCTGTTTGCATTGTTACTTTATTAAAAGCAAATGTTTATCAAATGACATTTCCCATTGTTGTTGCATATTTCATCCTATTCATATCCTGCCCTCCTGTTTGAAATCAAATATTTGGCATTGGTTCCATGGAAATTTTCTACATAAATGCAGGCCACTTAAATAATTGGATTTAGCAAAATATGCTCCGTAGACCTTTGTCATTAAACTTCCACAACAACTTGACCTTTATCGAAGGCAAAACACTTAAGAAGGTATTTTGAGATAATGTTCAGATAAGATGTTGCTGAGACCCTATCTGCCCACTCACGTAAAGATTCCATAAGGTGTAATTTGAAGGAGAATAAAGGCACTAAACCCTGGTCCTAGCCAATATCTATCCGTCAATTAAACTACCTCAAACAGATTATCTGCTCATTGCTGCTTGTGCATAAATTGCCTGCCACAGTTCCCACACTACAGCAGTGATTACACTTAAAGTCATAGAATTGTACAACATGAAAACAGATACTTTGGCCCAATTTGTCCATGCCGACCAGATATCCTAAATTAATCTAGTCCCATTTGCCAGCATTTAGTATATATTCCTCTAAGCTCTTCCTATTCATATACCCATCCAGATACCTTTTAAATGTTATAATTGTACTAGCTTCAACCACCACCTCTGGCAGCTCAATCCGTAAATGCACCACCCTATGCATGAAACAATTTGCCCCTTAGGTCCCTTTTAAATTTTTCCCATCTCACCATAAACCTAGGCCCTCTAGTTTTAGACTCCCTTACTCTGGAGAAAAGACCTTGGCTATTCACCCTAGCTGTAAAATGCTATGAGGTGTTCAGCAATCATGATATTTATTGCATAAATGAAATTCTTGTTTTTTCTTTCAGTGTCCACCAAAGGCCTGTCTAAATCACCAGGATAACAGTTTATCAACAGAGCATTTGTGGAATCTGTAATGCCACATTTAAGAAAGGAAAAGACAGTTGATTATCTAGCCTGATCATTCACCATCACCTTTAATTGTGAAGTAACATTGCCTTGGTACACAGGAACAATAAACAAAACTAAATTAATCCTGAAGAAAAAGCTAGCCTGATGATGACCATGTACCAATGTTGATACTCAGTAAAATCCCATCCAGTCTACTCACCTCCTTTCAGGAAGGAAACCTGTTATTCTTATCTGGTCTGATCAACGTGTAACGATCTCCAGGCCCACAGCAATGGAATTGACTCTTAACTGATCTCTGGGCAATTTAGGATGGATAATAGGTGCTGGCCCAACCAGTGTTACACATATCTCGAGAATGAATAGAAAATAAATCAAGACCAGAAATTAACCACATGTCATTGAAGGAACAAGCATCTCATAATATTCAGTATATAGGTTCCAGCTGATGTTTACACTTATAGTAACAATTAGTCTGGGAGGCCAGACTAAGAAATAATTATAATAAGAAAGACTTGCTTCAGTACCAGCAACATATTTCCAAGCAACTGTGAAAAGTAGTTGAATTGCAGTGGCCTGAACAGCCAGCTGTCATTTATTTCTGTAATAAGACAAATAACTTCCTAATCTGGATTTCCTTTGGTATCATTAACTGAGGAACAATCTAGCCAGAATAGTAGGAAAGCTTCTGGTACTTCTTCCAAAAGTACTGAGGGTATGTCAAACAAATTCTGGAATATGGGAGCGCTACTTTAACAGAGCCTTGAAAGGTTTAGTCAATTTGTGAGTATTTTGTTAACTATAAGTGTTTCAGTAAGTGTGGCTAGTCATGTTTATTTAATATCCCTGTGCAAGGGGGAAAACATGCATATTTATCTTCTTCAATTTCCTTCATTTTAAGCCCTCTTCTGGCAAATTCACAAATTACACAACATTCAGACACATTGTGAATATGATAATTTGCAACTGTTAAGGTTGTTTGTGAACAATTCTCCAGTCAATTTACTAAATAAATTCAAAAGTTGAAAATCGTTCTCGGTGACTTGTGACAGACTTTCCTTTTGGCTGTCCTAATAAGCTAAAAGACCTTTTGCCAGACAGAGCTTCCAGGTGACAATGAGTCTTCATTCACATTTACATTGTCGTAATATTGTCTGCATTCTTTACTGCTTTTTGTTTTACATTTCTAATATGTTATGCATTCCTTCAGAATGTTGAGCGTGTCACAAAACATTTCCAGCACAGGGAGTGGGGAAGCAGCCCAAACTTTCTTTTGAACTTTTCAAGGTCCCCATGGAACTAGTTGAAGAAGTTCAGGGAGTCCTGTTAACTGACATTCTTCCTTTGTCTATCACCGAAAGCTAAACCAATTAGTGGAAGCATCTACCTCATTGCAATTCATGGCATCTTCCTGGCTGCCAAATGGCTTTCAAGCAGCAGCTGTGACTGTATTTTAAGGTGACTCGGGCAAGATTTAACGAAACCTGTCAGAGTGGGCAGGGGTGCTGGGAGAGTAGTGTGTGAATATTCAATTCAGATTCGCAGCATTGGGAATGCTGTTACTAATTCAGTGCAGGGGTAGTAGGGGCCAACATGGGAATCCCACTCACTGACAGCAAGATGTCATTTAGGCTCGTTAATGATCCTCATAAAATTAATTAATTAAGCTCTGGGATTTAGTGAGACACAGATCTTCAGTGGCTCCAGAGCGACTGCCCAGAGAGCGCTATTGAGGATTCAATTGAGTGTTCAATCTGTGGGCCTGGCACTGTGAAGTATGGTTGAGCATCGAAGGTCATCCATCGACTGTTGTCTCCAATACCCCTTTCCCTCATGCCAATTATCATGCCCTCCCCCCCCACCATGTGCCTCACCCTGCTCCACTCACTTACCTCCAAAGATCCAGTAATAATCACTGATGAAGACGTCAGAGTATTACCAGTATCAGTCACCACTCTTGAGGACAGGTCTTCCACCATCCAGGGGCCTTGCTTGTATGGAGGATCCAACACAGGCCAGGGGTCTACATTGGGACCCCTGCATTTCCTGAAAAAAACACATCTATAATAAATATCATATCGTGTAGAACTTCTAAAGGACATCAATGAGATGGTGAAGTAAGCAGATAGATGGCAATTGAAATTCAATATAGAGAGTGTGAGGAGATGTATTTTAAGAAGACAAATAGGAAGAGACCACATGGACTAAAGAGTACTATTCTAAAGGCGGCCAAAGCTAAGAGACCTGGATGTAAAGTACAAAAGTTAATAAATGTGACAGGACAGATAGAACATTATATGTACTGTCTATTCTATGTTTTGTTAGTAGGGCATGGAGTACAAAAGTAGGGAGGTCTCACTAGTTAGACGTAGGCTTGGGAATTGTGTATAGTCTGGGCACCATACTATTGGAAAGTTATGAACATATTGGAAAGAGTTCAGGAGAGATTTGCAAGAATGTTTCCACGGATGAGAAAGTTTAATTCAGAGGACAGATTGGAGAGATTGGAATTGTTTCCCTTGGAGAAAAGAAAACTAAATGGTGATCTAATAGAGTTTTCAAAATTAGGAGGGATGTGGACAGAATGATTGGGGTGAAACTATTCCTGCTTGTAGGAGGATTGAGACCAAGATTTAATACAGACTTAAAATGTTTTTCAAAAGAAGCACACGGAAAGTGGAAAAAAACTTTTCCGCACAGTGAGTTGTAAAAAGTCATGAAACGATTATTTAAACTGAAACAACATACAAGGTTAGAGGGAAAAGACAAGAGAACAGCACTAAGCCAAAACACTTGGAGAGCTGGTGCGATCACATTGGGCTGAATGGTTTCCTTCTGCACCATAACAGTGCTATGATTCTGGGTAAAGTGCTGGAGCCTTGCAGACAGAAATGGCAAGGAGTCCTTACCTGGTCTCCAACCAGTCGGGGGTGGGGATGGTTGCTGGTCTCTCATTGCTATTGTGTGAAAGGGGCTTTGGGATAATTCTGAAGGGCTTTCCTATCTCAATATTTTCATGCAGCCCTACAGCTCCTCCAATTTTGCGTTTTTGCATACTTCAATTTCTTTCACCCCTTCGTTGGTGGCTATGAATGATCATGATTCCGAAAATCTCTTATCGAATGTTTTGGTAATAACTTTGTCACCTATCCTAATTTAGTTGGAGTCGGATTTCTTGTTTCCAATTACAATCAGAAGCACCTTTGATCTTTTTATCATATTAATAAGATTATATAAACAGACTTTGTTAAAAGCTCAGCAGGTCAGGCAGCATCCAAGGAGCCAGGAGAGTTGACATTTCGGGCATAAGCCCATCATCAGATATATGCCCAAAATGCCATCTCTCCTGACTCCTTGGATGCTGCCTGACCTGCTGAGCTTTTCCAGCACCACACTTTTTGATTCTGATCTCTAGCATCTGCAGTTCTCGCTTTCTCCTATTGTTAATGTATGGGAAGGCAATATATGTTGGGAAGTGTATTTCTTTTTCTTTTGGAATGTCCTTCAATTTTGTGCCACAGAATTGAAGAGTATGATTATTTTCTTCATTTTTGTATTTAAAATCATAACATTTAACTATTTGTTCCGTACGGTCGCCTGAGTTAAAACCGAAACAATGCCTCATCTGTAACAACATTCATGCTCCCTTAGTCTGTATCAGATAAGGCAATACCAAGGATCAGTTAACTGGACCACTCCATTTTCTGAACATGCTGCACATATTTGAGATTGTGTTGTTTGAAAAAGTCTAAAAATGCAATGGTTTATTCAATTAGAATTCCAAATTCCACTACTATAATGTGGTGTTTAAGCTTGCCCAGGCCACTTCGAAACACTGCCATGTCAGACTCTTTGAACTGGAAGAGATACTGAGGGTGGGGAATAGACTTTAAGCCAAGTGCCCTTTCAAAAGGGGGGCTGCAGGTTAATTCTAATAATAACTCCAGACAGAGATAATTGGATTGAGAATTTAAAGATCCTTACACAAATCTCAGCACAAACTGAAATGACAAGTATTTGAAAAATTGCATGACATTTCAAAAGGACAAAGGGATTATCATTGCTCCTAATTCTAACAAAAGCCTGTATTGAATTAACTGTTCGTTCCTATGAATCTTTATTAAGAGTACAATTTGGGACCATCTCCAGAGTTGCAGAAATTAGTTGCTGTAATTTAATCATCTTCTAATGCCTCCTCTTGACTTTTTGTTCGTCTCTTGGATCGCCGGAGACCACCTCTTAATATTTCAGCAAAACATACACAGAGTCCTGCAGTTGCTGGCAATCTGAAATTAAATCTGAAAGTGCTGGAGAAACTCAGCAGGTCTGGCAGCATCAGGAATGGGGGAGGTGGGGGGGGGGGGATAATCTTCTCAGTCCACGAATGAGGTGGGCCACGGCAAGAAGGCTGGGAAGATTGTCTAAGGTGGTCAGCAGGGGAGCATTTACATTGAGAGATAATAGTTCCATTTTCCAATCAAGTGTTGGACGACAGGTAGTGAGACATGCAGTTACATACATGAGCATATATTAACATATCATTGTTACATCATCTCACCTCATTAATATGCAGGTTTCCATTCTCCCACCTGCCAGATGGTGACAATTCCTGACACAAAAGTCTGTGTTGGCACCTAGTGACTCCAGCTCACTGCTTACCTCTTCCGACTTCCATCTTGGACACCAGGCACCATCATATCAGGCCACATTCATTGGCATCAAATGCCTGTCCTTGCACATTGGCACCCACACTGTACCAGCTTGAGCACATCCTCATGACATATCTCCAAACCACTGACAGTACATTTCTGTGCTTCAATGCTACACTTGAGTGTTCCAGGACCTCTCATTGTAATGCTGCTGTCAGGATCCTTTGCACACAAGCATCCAGCTCATGGATTGAACTAGGCTGCATCTTAGAGCTGCTCACATGCTCTCATGGCATTCACTTGCTTTACTTGTACTCGGATGCTCAGAGCATCACTGCCTTGCCAGAGCTTACAGACTCACAGTACTTCTGTTGTGAGTTGTCTTTTAGCGCAGACACAAAGCCTGTCAGCTTGCCATGGAGAAGGGACACTGGACCCGAAATCTGAATTTTGTTTTCTGTCCACAGATGCTGCCAGACCAGCCGAGTTTCTCCAGCAATTTCTGTTTTGGTTTGTTTCGGATCTCCAGCATTTGCATTTCATTGGTTTATGGTTGTCAACAGTGATCAGTTAAGGAGGTGGAGATATTGCTGTATGACACACGCAATCTCCTGTTGTATTTGTGTGCTGCATGTATTGGAATAAGGTCCCTATATCAAGGGTCCATTACAGGTCTGTTTGTTGGATTCCTCCTGGTTCCACTGTATGAAGGAATGCGCTAAACCATCATTTACCAGTGATGCAAATGCTGACTTCACATTACCAAGGACCAGTTCGGTTTCTTAAATTCCCCCACACAGGTTCATTGGGAGCATGTCCAATGGATCCAGCCTCAGTGAGGGTTATACAAAGCACAAATAAAATTTACAGGCTAGGAACAGACCCTTCAGCCCTCCAAGCCTGAGAGCCTTCTCCTCTCTGGCTGTGGTGCAACAAAGCTATAATAGAGAAGGACCACTGCACCACAAGGCTAATATCAGCAGCCATCTTCAACAGCTGCTGAACACTCTCCACAGCACCGTCACATCTGAGCGCTCCCTGTGTTATGAAGTTGAAGGCATGTACTGTATCTTTAAGAGAGAGTGAATGCAGGCACCTGTCATGTGACTAATAGCAATCACACAGTGTGCTGAAAAACTGAGAGATGTAACATATTGTGGTAACCTAGATACCTTGTTGCTTTCACAGCAGTTCAAATTTAACCAGTTTAAATTATACCCCAAGATGCTAAAACCCAATCGAATTTGAATTGTACTGTTTTGACAATATTGAACCAATGAGACAATCCCATGTTTTGGGATATAAAAAGCTGGCATTTTGGACAGTAAGCCAGAGAAAGAGCACGTCAGCCATCAACAGACTGCTGTTCAAAATACTCTCTGAAAAGGTACCTTTTCCATCTGAAACATCTTTACAGCAGAAGACCGAAGACGACCCAGGGAGATCTACAAACAGAGGAGAATCGACACCTGAAGACGACAGCTGCTGTCTGATTTTTAAAATTGATTTGATGTAAATTTAATAGGGGCTTTATTGGACCAGTATATTATCATAGAAAGGGAAGGTAGATAACAAATCTTTAAGACAAAGGAGGCTTAGAGTCGTAAATAGTTGTTGCTTAATGTTCACTTTTGGATTTAAAGAATAAAGTTTTTTTTAATTTAAATAGTGGAATTTAGGTAGTTCTCAGTCAGTCACTCCTATTTTAACAGATTACAAGGCGAGATTTATTTTTCTTTGTGTTTGGTTTAATTAGCAGAAGGATTCACCGCCGTGTTGTAACACCTGAGACTGTGGCGAAGGTACGAGGCATGGAGTCTATCAGTCTCAATGTCATATCCTCCAGGTGAGCAGGGTGCATTACCACCTCAGACTGAGGAGATCCCAAGAGCAATGCCAACTGTAGGAGGAGGATGAGCGAGCTGAAGGAGTGGGTCGCCATCTTACCCTGCTGGTCATCAAGGTGACTGCTGTGATAAACTTTGGCTGCTTTCTGGGATCCACTGGGGACCTGTGTGTGATCTTACAACCCTCAATCCACAAATGTGTTGAGGCTGCTACCTTTGCAATTTGTGCCGGATCACACCACTTCATCTCATTTGCCCGCAGCTGCTTTGGCAACATCGCTGGCTTCCCTATCGCTGGGCGTTACAGATTACAGTGCGAGGGCTACATCTTAAAGCAGCAGACCTCACCTACAGAGAAGGTTTCCATTCTATCAATGTACAAGTCATCTGTGATCATCTTTGAACTTTGCACCGGGTACCCTGGGAATGCTGTGATACCTATATTCTTCAGAATTACCATGTTCCTACATTGTTTCATGGGCCAGATGCCTTACTGGGACAATTACTAGGTGACAAGGGCTACCCTTCGCAACTGAAGACTCCATTACACAACCCCCTGACTGAGGCTGAGCAGAGATACAATGCAGCCCATTCTGCGACCAGAGCCATAGTGAAGTGACAATTGGCTCTCTGAAAATGAGGTTCTGATACTTGTGTTGGTCTGGAGGACCTTTCAGTTTAATCCAGTGTGTGCCACATAATCCTGATTTTCTGTGCACTGTACAACTGGAACAGACAAAGAGAGGGTGTGATGGAGGCTGAGAGCTGGGAAAGCATTAGCGGTCTTCTGAGGAGGAACGTGAGGACATTGAACAACAGGAACATCACCTTCAGTATGATAGAGCATTGGGTGGAAAATACCAGACAGGACCTGATTGACACTCCGTTCCGACAGATGTCAGCTGGCTGCTGTGAGCATTCATTGATGTAAATATTTTGCTGCTCAAAAGTTGTTTCTTTTCCCAGAAGCAAATGCTTGTTTTTTTTTGTGTTCACTTTTGTTGTTGCTGAACAAAGTGAAGGTTTTCAACCAATTCCATGCTTTCCATTAGATGTTGGTCCCAATGGAACAATGACAAGCTGTTAAGGTAGACTAAGCAGTGTGGAAAGATAACCCTTAGACAGGGTTCTAACATGGGATGACACTAGGGACAGGTAACCTGCGCAATGCAGTTAGGAATGGGCACTTGTAACCTTGCCACCAATGTGCCCTCAGAAGTGATTCCTTTGGGCTCTGCTCCCACTGAGTGCACAGTAAAGGGAAACCCATGGCTGGCAGCATTTGAGTGGGTGCATAGCTGGCACCAACACTGTGAATCCCAGGGAGTCCTGCCGGTGGTGATTACTGCCACCTCTAGCAAGAAGGAAGGCGGGCTGAGCAGGGCACCCCGGAGGCATGGTGCAAAGCTAATGTGGTAGAGTTTCAGAGAATACTGGCAGAAATATTATGAGGGCTCAGACAGAAATGAAACTTACCAAAACTGATAATTAAATCATTTCTGGTAGCATTCAGCTCTGTGTTACTGCAACCTAAGCTCAGTGAGGGCTAGTCTCTAAAAGACATGGCTTCATCGATTCCATTTTTGCCTGTCCTTTATTTTCTTTTCACTTCACCAAGTTATTCCAATTTCTTTGTCTGCTCATGTCCCAGTTTTCATCTGTCTCAGGAGAATTAGCCTCTCGCCAATACCTTACAGAACCATGCTTTGGAAGTGAGCACCAACAAATTATTTGACCAGAGGTGGGCAGCAAAGGTTGGTGCTGGTGCCATCCCCAACAGCACGGGAACCCTGGGTGATTTATTTTTTCTGATTCAAAGGCTGTGAGACCAATTGGAGGGCTCTGTCCTGAGATCAACCAAGAAGCAAGGATTAAACCTGGATCCATTCTTGGAAAGCACATCACGGTGATGCCCCATGGATTCATTTGAGGAACTTTAAATTTATTCCTATGATCTGTGCTTCAGGGCCAATTCACGACTTTAAGACACTTCTGTGCCTTCTGCTGTATCCCTCCAGCACACAGTTGGATTTCTATCTTTATGTTAAATTTTAAAATGATTGAGCCAAATCAATAGAACATTCTGCATTTTATGCTGTGTTGTTTAGTCAGCTACTTTGGTGGCTCAGCACTTTTATCCATTCACTCCACCCAAGAATTCCAGAACAAAGATACTAAGATAGAAGAGGACGAAATAATGGTCTCCTTTGGCGTTACAGCCCTTTTCACATCAATTAACGCTGACCTGGCCACAGAAACCACTAGAAGCCCAGCACCACAAACACCAGACAGCACCAACTTCATCAGCAAAGAAACCATTCGCAAGCTAGTGGACCTGTGCATCACCACACACTTCTCATTCAATGACAAAGCCTACAAACAAGTCAATGGAACACTTATAGGATCACCAAAATCATAGCAGAAGCAGTAATGCAGAGACTTGAACAAGCTGCCCTCCCATCTATCCAACCCAAACTTTCGGTCCACTATGTGGATGACACCTTCGTCATTACGAAACGGAACAAATTAGAGGAAACATTCAACACTATCAACAATATCCTGACAGACATAAAATTCACAAAAGTGGAGGAAAACAACAACAGACTCCTATTCCTAGACGTGACAGTTGAACGTACAGTTAACAAAGAGCTTCAAACCAGCATTTACAGGAAAACAAATAATACTTAACTTCAGAGGAAATCATCCCAACACCCACAAATAGAACTGCATCAAGACATTACTTCAATGAGGTACATCACACTAAAGCACCCAAGAACTACAAATAGCAGAAGAAAAATATCTATACAATGTTTCAGGAAAAACGAGTACCTAATAAACACAATCCACTGATTCCTCAGAAAAAGCCCAAACAAGCAGACACAACGCAACCAAACATGACAGCCACATTACCTTACATCAAGGACATAGCCAGAAATGTCTTTCCAGACTACTCAGACCTGTTGGCATCATGGTAGCCCACAAACCTACCAACACAGTTCAACAACGACAAATGAATCTAAAGGATCCATAAGGTACGACCAGAAAAACTAACATCATCTACAAGATACCATGCAACTACATTGGACAAACAAGCAGGCAACCTGCCACTAGGATACATGAACACCAAGTAGCCACCAGAAGACATGACCCACTATCACTAGTTTCTATACATACAGACAAAGAATTACTCTACTTTGACTAGGACAACACACACATCCTAGAACAGGCAAAACAAAGACATGCACGAGAATTCTTAGAGGCATGGCATTCTAACCAGAATGTGACAATAAAAACATCAATTTAGACCCCATCTACTTTCTCTTGAAACTGACATCATCCACCTTTAGAAACCAAGAGCTACAAAGAGAGTGGTGGGACATACCGGAGACTCTCACTGATGATGTTACCTCGTCATGGTGCTGAAACGACTGAAAACAAACCTACCAGCTCAACAAGCTATCTTACAGACTTATTAGAGCCGAAAACGTGTTGCTGGAAAAGCGCAGCAGGTCAGGCAGCATCCAAAGAGCAGGAGAATCAACATTTCGTGCATGAGCCTTCAGCAGGTAAGAGTTTTCAAACCGCTTCACTGGCACTGTGACCAACTGCAGCTTCTTAAGCCTGAGTTTTGGAATAGTTTGCCTTTGACTCAGAATGCTGTATTGAACACAAAACTCCAAGCTGACAATGTGCTACTCAGGAAATACTGCACAGTGGGAAATGTTAAATCCAGGTCATTTCAGTCCTCTTGGGTGAATATTAAAAAAAAAACCCACGGCCCTATTTTGAAGATGACCAGGAAAGCTCCTTCCGGTTTCCTGGCTAATATTTATCTCTCAATCAGGATGACTTCGCCCAGATTATCTGATCATTATCACTTTGCTGTGTATATAGTGGGTGCTACGTTTCCTATATTACAACAGTGAGTGTGCTTCAAAGTGTCCCGGCCTGTAAAGCACTTCGAGACATCTGGTGGCCGTGAAATGTGCCATATAAATATGCAAGCATTCATTCTCTTTCTATTGTAAACTAGATCATTGTTTTAATTTCTCATGACCAGATTTTGTGACATCGGTGCAAACTTAAAATTAACAATGGGACCCATACGCATGTGAACTCTTTAATAGTAAGAAAAATGAGGTCTCATGAAACAAGTTGCCAGTAACATGAAAAGGCTTGTCTGTTTTTTCATACCATCAAAATTATTCAGGTCAATGAAGTCAGCAGTGCAGTTATTACAAATATGAAGGTTGTGGAGGCTGTTATATTTAGGCCTGTCTTTAGTTTAGAGTAAAATGAAGGGGGCTTGTGCTGAAATCTGCCCAACAACAGGTCTGGATGATGGGGCTGTTTATGAGTAAAGAGAGGTCTAAGTTGGAAGAAATGTATAAGATGTTCCCAGTTGCACCACTGGCAACAGCATTTGTGTTTACAGAAGTTAATGTCTCCGACATTACAGGAAGCTGTTGAGAATGTCATGTTGTAAACAGTTATGCTTTAAACCATCTACTTAATTCCAAGTTTAAAAAGAAGAGTTGTATCCAAGAGTAGATAATCAGCAGTTTTACTTGAATATTCAGTGTAACACTGGGAAAAAAAAACTCACTGACAAAAAAAGGTTCCAGTTTAATGGTCCTTTGTTTTATTGGCACCAAACGTAACTGCACACAGGGAAGAAAATAATCCTAAAGAAACAAACTTCTTACAGTAGACAACTGTTACTCAACACCCAGAATCCAAATGGACCACTCAGAGTTCAATTCCTTATTTTGGATCAACAGCACTGTAGACGTGTTGGCTACACAATGGAAAGCAGAAGAGTCTTGCTTTCAGTAGTGGCTTCCGAATCCTTCCCAGTGGGAACAATATTTTGAATATTTATGGTTATGGCAATTGGTCTTCGCTGGCTCAATCAGCATTTTCTGCTTATTTCTAATTGCCCTTGAGAAGCTGGTGGTGGGCCGTATTCTTGAATCACTGCAGGCCAGTGCTGATGGAAGAGAGCTCCAGGATTTTAGATTAAATTCCCTACAGTGTGGAAACAGGCCATTTGGCCCACCAACCCTCCGAAGAGTAACCCACCCAGACCCATTCCCCTACATTTACCCTTGACTAATGCACCTAACACTATGGGCAATTTAGCATGGCCAATTCACCTAACCTGCACACAGACAGTCACCCAGAACTGGAATTGAACCAGGGTCCATGGTGCTGTGAGGCAGCACTGCTAACCACTGAGCCACCATGTCACCCACTCAGACAGGAGGAGAATGATTTACTGAAATGTCTTTGAGGGCTATGGACAGGGCAAATAGGCAAGGTCTTCTCCCCGGGGTGGGGCAGACCAAAATTAGGGACATAGGTTTAAGGTGATAGGGGAAAGATATAAAAGGGACCTAAGGAGCAACATTTTCATGCAGCGGGTGGTGCATGTATGGAATGAGCCTGAGCCACCATGTCACCCACTCAGACAGGAGGAGAATGATTTACTGAAATGTCTTTGAGGGCTATGGACAGGGCAAATAGGCAAGGTCTTCTCCCTGGGGTGGGGCAGACCAAAATTAGGGACATAGGTTTAAGGTGATAGGGGAAAGATACAAAAGGGACCTAAGGAGCAACATTTTCATGCAGCGGGTGGTGCATGTATGGAATGAGGTGCCAGTGGAAGTGGTGGAGGCTATTACAATTACAACATTTAAAAGGCATCTGGATGGGTCTATGAATAGGAAGAGTTTAGAGGGATATGGGCCAGTGCTGGCAAATGGGAGTAGATTAAGGTTAGGATATCTGATCAGCATGGATGTGTTTCCATGCTGTATATCTTTTGACTCAATGACTCTATGATCTGCTAGTAATGCTGTGTTGAACCTGCCCGCCAGTTGCGGATCCTAATGACAAAAGGTCCATTTCATAAGCAGCAGCTGGCTGGATTCCAGGCTGCCTATTCTGCCATCGGTCACTGACCCACTGCTCCTGGTTTGTTATGAGCATAGCTGCTGATCCCAGTCAGTGCAGCACTCTGCTGAAACTGGAACCGTTCTCCCACTGTCTCCACTCCATGTCCAGAGTTCTCAGGAGGTTCCTTCCCATTAGGTTGCTTCAGCTGTTAGCATGTGAGCAACCCCTTCTCCATCTGCTCCCACACACACACGTACACTCAGAGAGAGACACACACATGGAGCACACAGTCCTGCACACAGACACGCACACACACAGGCACAACGCAGAGGCGCACACACACGTACAGACATAGACACACATACACAGACACTCGCAAACACACATACATGCACACAAACACATACAGAGAAGCACACAAACACACACAGACATGCACACAAATACACACAGACACATACAGACAAGCACACAAACTTAGTCAGATGTGCACATGAACACATGGATAAACACAACAGATACACAAATATAGACTCAAACACAGACGCGCACACAAACACACAGAAATAAACACAGGCACACATATGCACAAACACATGCACAGACAGACACACACACAAACACACACACACATGGAGGGTTGGTGATTGTGTGGAACTTGCATATTTTCCCAGTGTCTGCTTAGATTTCCTCCAGCTGCTCTGGTTTCCTCCCACAGTCCAAAGATGTTCAGGTTAGGTGGATTGGCCATACTAATTGCCCATTGTGTTCAGGAAAGTGCAGGCTATGTAGGTTAGTCTGAGAAATGCAGGGTTACTGGGATAGAGTACTAGAGTGGGTTGGGAGGGATGCTTTTTGGAGATCGGTATGGACTCAATGGGCCAAATGGCCTGCTTCCACACTGTAGGGATTCTATGATTCTATGACATTGAAAGTGTAAAGATAAATAGTTTTGCTGTATTGATAACACCTCAGCTCAGGTTATAATCATTCTTGGTGTAAAAATACATGTTTATTGCATTGTCCTTCCCGCTTACTATTTGGCTGACTTAGCTGTGAATGTAATTTGGAAAGAATCCACTGGGAGGAGCATTTAATAAAGTACAAATCCCGTATGATGATTGCAAAAACACACTTTTGTTATGATTGATAACCCTGATAGGAACAAAGGAACACAACAATTTATTCAGAACCTTAGTCCTCACCCACTCTGCTATTAATCTATGACTAATCGGTGCCTTGAATCCAATTACCTCCCTTTCCCTTATGTCTCTTGATAATTTTCCCTAACAAAACTTCCATCTATCTCTCGAAGGTGCCGGTGTTGGACAGGGATGGACAAAATTAAAAATCACAACACCAGCTTAAGGAGCAGCACTCCGAAAGCCAGTGCTTCCAAATAAACCTGTTGGACTATAACCTGGTGTTGTGTGATTTTTAACTTTATCCATCTATCTCAAACTTGAAAGCTTTCATTGTCCTGGCATCCAAAGCCTGTAGAGGGCAGCATTCTAGATGTCTGTCTCCCATTCGACAGAAGAGTGGTTCCTTACTTTGATCCTGGAGAGCTCAGCTTTAAATTTTATTATGCCTCAAAGCTCTTGGTTTCTACCCTAAACAAAACTGTTTCTCTGCATCTCTCAAGGAAATTGTTTTACACTTTAAGCACGTCAATCAAATCAAAGAAATACAGTCAACCGACATAAACATCTATGTTGAGTTTTCAATCTGGTTCCTGCCAGTGCCAGGAGAGGTTTTATGGTGGCTATGAATTTATCAGCATTGTAACAAAATAAAACAAAATACTGCAGATGCTGGGAATTTGAAATAAAAACAGAAAGATTTGTAGAAACTCAGCAGGTTTGGCAGCATCAGTGGAGAGAGAAGCATAGTTGATAACAGGTCCAGTGTGACTTTTCTTTGAGAGGTTGTAGTTAGATTGAATAAGCAGGTGTTCACTTTTGAGTAAAAAACGGAGGGAAATCCATAGGGATGTACACAATTACATAACAAAATGTGACATGGAGTCAATGGACTGAATGGTCTCTTATGTTGCATAATTACTTTGCAACTCTATCTGAGGTCTCACCAAATAGGAACAGTGAATGTACCTGTGAATCTTCTACCAACAATTTGTGATGAGAAAAACACAGAAAAATTTCCTCATTGACATTGAGCTTCATCGCAGCCTTTCCCAGACTTCAGCACTGTGGGGTCTTGCCAGGATGAACAGGCTGTTAAAGTTGCAGTTTAGTTTCACCTCTCCACGATCAATTGATTTATCACACCTTTTCTAAGGACACTAATTTTGACTGAGGTATGATTCTACACGAATTGGTGCTCTCTGATAACTAGTCCAAAGAGATTGGGGTGGGAATTATTTGAATGAGTCAAGCCCTGATCATGTTCTCACACAGGGTGACATGCATGCTTTCTAGCAGATAGTCAGAGGGTTCAAGCTCAGCAGAAGTAATGAATGAAAGAGTTCAGAATTACATCTTTCACAACACTGGGATGTCCTAAACACTTCTTAGCTAACATTTACTTTTTGAAGTTTAATCACTGATATAATGTAGGAAACAATAGCCAATTTGGACAAAGCAAGCTCTTACCAAGAGCATATGACAGTGACCAGATAATCTACTTTTGCTCAATTGGTTTAGGGCTAATTAATTACTTACGGCTAATTAATTACTAAGTGTATCAGGCGAATCACCCCTACTCTTCTTCAGAATTCACCAGTGAGGGATGATAGTTTAAATTTGCCTCCAAAGGATAGCACTTCAGAGTTGTGGCACTCCCTCGGTACTGCAATAGGAGTGTCAGTCCAGACTTAATGCTTAATTTTCTGGAGTGAGAAGTGAGTTTGCAATTATCTGACCAGGAAGTGGAACAACTGACCCAAGACTGAAACTAAACCCAATCACCCAACCCCCAAGTGCCTGCACCCACCACAAACCTCCACCCCTCCTCAAAACAACATCATTTTAGTTACTGTTCCACCACTACCCAGTCAACAAATCAGATAGTGCAGCACAGAGCAGACTTAAACCTGGGATCTTGCAATAAGGTTGTTTGGCAAGAAAAATCTCCAATTGGGACCACGCCTGAACGAGTCATTGGATCCCATGTCAATGCCACCCTAAACGATATCACCAGCTTGTAAATACAAAGACTCATTATATTCATTCAGAAGAGCTTAATAAAACTCAAAATTACTCATCTATTTATCAGATTCCAAAATAATGACTTGGTTAGAGGCAAGGCAAAGCTACAAGAGCATTTTGATAATTTAAGCACAATTCAAGTTCATAATCCGAGCAGATGAATGTTGAAATCCTGGGGAAGAAGCACTTTTCTCTGTACGCACACCCAGCCGGGGGGGGAAATAGGAAGAGAAAAACAAAGGCAGTGAGCTGCTGGAGCATAGGCTGCCTTCATCTATTATCATCCATTCTCCTCAGCGACTGATGTCAGCTCAGTTGTGCCTGGTTTTGAGTTCAGCCAAGCCATGACATCTCTAAAGTACCGTCATATTGAATAGCTCCTAAACCTAACTGTAGACCCAAAACCGATGTGATAAAGTGTGTGAGAGAGAAGTGATAGCCTAGTGGTAAAATAACTGGACTGTTAATCTAGAGGCAAAAGTGTGGTGCTGGTAAAGCAGTCAATCAGGCAGCATCTAAGGAGCAGGAGAGTCGATGTTTCGGGC
>NC_057737.1:16482012-16510722 GCF_004010195.1 Chiloscyllium plagiosum | reverse complement strand
GATCAGGAAACTGGTGAAATCGACATTGATCTTGTGTGGTTGCAGGGTCCCAAGGCAGAAGATGAGGCCCAGATCTATCGACCTAGGTAATGTTCTGGGGCCCTGGGCTGAAATCCAGCCACAGCAGATGGTGGAGTTTGAATCCAAGGGAAAAAAAAGCTGGAATTAAGAGTCTAATGATCACCATGAATCCATCATTGATTGTTGGGAAAAACCATCTGGTTCACTAATGTACTTTAGGGAAGAAAACTGCCATCCTTACCTGGTCTGGCCTACAGGTGACTCCAGACCCACAGCAATGTGATTGACTCTTAACTGCCCTCTGGGTAATTAGGGTTGGGCAATAAATCAATCTATTCCAAACATTGAAACCTTTTTTATGTCTGGATGGTGTTGGGATTGAATCTATCTGTCCAATCATAGTGAAGACCAGTGACTCATTCACGGGCGACTCACTGTCCACCAGCTGATCTGCTCTTCCCAACAGCCTTCTCAAGTTTGTTTGAGGTTACCCATTTGTATTTTCCACGTGGCTGTTTCACCTTTTGTTGAGATCCTTGCTTTTTCCTGATAGAGATCAATGATATAGATCTTGGTGTTCAGGGGGTAATTTCAAAGTTTGCAAATGACACAGAAGAATAATTGCAAACAGTGTGGAAATGCCAAAAGGACTTTGACAAGTTGATGGAAAGGTGGTAGATCAGTTTCAATTCAGAGCAGTGTGAGATGATGCAGTTTGATAGGAAAAAACATCGAAAGACAATATAAAATATCGTTCTACAGGGAATGCAGGAGCAGAGGTGCATGTGTTGTATATATGTGTGTGAGTGAGTGTTGCAATGATAAAAATCCTGCCTTTGCAGTGATGAAATTAAATCTCCTAGCAGTCACTGTTTCTGGATTGATATCAGAATCATTGGGCTGAAAATTATAGTAGTGGGAGGGCTGGCTTCTCCCCCCTCCATTACCTTGTCTAAACAGTCAGAGACCAAACAACAAAGAACAAGTCTGCCCTGAAGAGGCAATAACTTGCTGTAGGTTGGCATTACCAGGTAGGCAGTGGGACCTTTGCCCCTCACTGCAGCTCCAACAGTCCCAACAGCGCCAGAGCTCTGGAGTGGTCACTGCTGGTAATGCAGGCAGACCGATGAGGAAGACAGACATGGATCCCAGAGAGAGGTGAGTTAGCCTGAGATTCTGAAGAAGGGTCACTAGACCCAAAATGATGGCTCTGCAGTTTCTCCATGAATGCTGCCAGACCTGCTGAGCTTCTCCAGCAATGACTGCTTTTGTTTCAGCATGAAATATCAGGGCAGGAGGGTTTTCCCACCTCAAAGGTTATGGGTGAGTGGTGGGCTTTGAAGGATACCCTTCAAGGTAATAAGGAAGGGAACTAATATCTTATTGAGGGGGGTGCACTGCAATAGATAAAGGGCATCCCCAAAAATAGTGGCCCTTCCTTTCCACAATTTAGGAAGAATTTTTAAAGACGACAGTCAACCCACCTGCCCATATCAGTCTTATTATAACATGGGCAGGACAATATTGAGGAGAAAGTGAGGTCTGCGGATGCTGGAGATCAGAGCTGAAAATGTGTTGCTGGAAAAGCGCAGCAGGTCAGGCAGCATCCAGGGAACAGGAGAATCGACGTTAGGGCTTATGCCGGAAACGTTGATTCTCCTGTTCCCTGGATGCTGCCTGACCTGCTGTGCTTTTCCAGCAACACATTTTCAGGACAATATTGAGGTCAATCAGGTTTTTAACAATCTCAGTTGAGCCTTATTTATTTACTTACACATGGTAGCTGGGCTGCTAGTTTTGGAATCTACCTGTCCTCAGTGTTACTGAGGTGAAATCTGGTGGATTAGGCATCCGATTTCACATGCCACCTCCACTGAAATCATACCATTAGGGCCACATAATATCCAGCCCAGTGTGACTGTTGGTCAGTTCAATGATTTACATACCTCTGATTTTATTGAGATTCAGATCCAATATTACAAATTACAACATCCATTCTGTCCATCATTAGTGCACTGCAGTAGCAATATGTACACATTACCACATATATTCCGTATCTCATTGTGCTCACACTTCCCCCTGACCCTTAATACGCTGATACGCAAGAGCAACAATGTCAGAAATATCATTATTTCCAACTTCCCCCACCATATTGACTTAGGTATATCTTTCCAATCTTATACTGCGCTGACTCAATATCCTGCAACCATTCTGGCTGCACCATCAACAAATGGACACATTCAAGAGATAAGCTCATCATTCCCCTCTCAAGACAGCTCAGGCAAACAATACCCATTGCCTTTCAAAAAATCTGTCGATACTCAAACTTTTAAGGCATAAATTGAAATAGTGAATGCAGGAATTCCATAAAAACTAAATAGACTCAGACATTTACAGCAGAGATCGAGGTCATTCAGCCCATCATATCGTCCATGGTCAACAAAGACCTGACTGCTCTAATCCCAATTTCCAGCTCTTGACCCATAGCCCTGGAGGCTATGGTAATACAAGTGAATATCTAAATATCATATAATATTAAATAAACATCTATATCTAAATACTGCACAAATATTTTGAGATTCAAAGTTTGTGAGAAGATTTGTGGCTCGGGTGCTCGTTATTGTGGTTCTGTTCGCCGAGCTGGGAATTTGTGTTGCAGACGTTTCATCCCCTGTCTAGGTGACATCCTCAGTGCTTGGGAGCCTCCTGTGAAGCACTTCTGTGATGTTTCCTCCAGCATTTCTAGTGGTTTGTCTCTGCCGCTTCCGGTTGTCAGTTCCATTTGTATGTGGCGCTTAGGCGGTTGGCACAGCATTCCCATTTCCTGGCTTTTGTCACCTAGACAGGGGATGAAACGTTTGCAACACAAATTCCCAGCTCAGTGAACAGAACCACAACAATGAGCACCTGAGCTGCAAATCTTCTCACAAACTTTGAACACCTACGGGCGAGAGACGCTAAGACAAGCCAGGAAATGGGAATCCTGTGCCAACCGTCTAAGTGCCACATATGAATGGAACTGACAAGCAGAAGCAGCAGAGACAAATCACTATAAATGCTGGAGGAAACATCACAGAAGTGCTTCACAGGAGGCTCCCAAGCACTGAGGATGTCACCTAGACAGGGGACGAAACGTCTGCAACACAAATTCACAGCTCGGCGAACAGAACCACAACAAATATTTTGAGAGTTTCTGATTCAATCACCTTTTCAGGCAGTAATTCCCACCAAATTCTCATCATCTTCTAAGTGAAAAGGTTTCTCTTCAATTCCACTGTTAGCCTTATACCTCAAATTTATGCTGCTTGTTTATTGGCCCCTGTACTAAGTGTCTTCTTATCCACACAATTTATGTCCCTTACGCTCTTATATAACTCTACTAAGTCCCCTCTTAACCTTTGGTGATCTGGTACAAACAACCCCAGACTATCCAATCTTTCCTCTCAGTTCATACCCACCAGCCGAGGCAGCATCCTGGTAAATCTCCACTGCACCTCTCTAATGCAATCACATTCTTCCACAGTGTGGTCAACAGAATTCCACACAGTGCTCCAGTTGTGGTCTAACCAGTATTGTATATAGTTCCAACACAACCACTTTGTTTCTGTATTCTACGCCTCAGCTAACAGAGGCAATACTTTTCTAAATGGGGAAAGGCTTTGGAAACCTGAAGCACAAATGGAATTAGGAGTCCTAGTTCAGGATGCTCTTAAGGTTAACATGCAGGTTCAACTGACGGTTAGGAGGGCACATGCAATGTTAGGATTCATTTCAAGACAGCTAGAATACAAGAGCAGAGATGTACTGCTGATGCTGTATAAGACTCTGATCAGACTACCTTTGGAATATTGTGAGCAGCTTTTGGCTGGAAGGGATTCTGAGGAGGGTGATCCTGGGATGAAGGGCAGTTAATAACTCTGGGTCTGTATTCAGTGAACTTTAAAAGGTTGAGGGGGATCTAATTGAAACTTACAGAATTTTGAGAAGCCTGGATAATGTGGACATGGAAAAGATGTTTCCACTAGTAGGAGAGACTAGGACCCAAGGGCACAGCCTCATAGTAAAGGGTCAACCCTTTAGAACTGAGAGGAGGATGAATTTCTTGAACCAGGGTTGGGTGAATCTGTCTAATTCATTGTTGCAGAACACTGTGGAAGCCAAGTCATTGAGTTTATTTAAGACAGAGATGGTTATGTCCTTGATTAGTAAGGGGATCAAGGGCTACAGGGAGAAGGCAGGAAAATGGGGTTGTGAAACATATTAGCCATGATCGAATGGTGGAGAAGTCTCGATGGGCTGAGTGGCCTAATTCTGCTCCTGTATCTTACGGTCTGTCTGCTTGCTGTCTTTCAGCCAATTTTGAATCCAACATGCCACTTTACCTTGTGTTTCATGGGCTCATATTTTCTTGACCAGTCTGCCTTAAGGGACCTTCTCAGAAGTCTTTCTAAAATCCATGTAAACTGCATCAAATGCATTACCCCATCAACTCATTAAGAGTTTGTACGTTAATGTTGTAACAGCAATTTGTGGGTTTAAGTGTTTCTACTAGATAAAAGATTTAAGCAAATGCATGCATAACTAAAACCAAATTATGGAGATAGGAATAACCTTGCTGAACTCTGCATAATTATGGTCCCTTTAAATATCATGCCATTATTAACACATACAGAAATATATCTCAAGATGAAATCCTCCCTAAGGATTAAACAAAAGGGATCAGCAAATTTTTTAAAAAATTGTTGAAGAAGTCCACTGTGTAAACATGTATTGATTATAAGTGTACACATCTGCAAAATATCTCCATTAACAATACACACATATACACAATATGTTTGCACTATGTACCTGTATAGTATTAATAAATATTTTGGCTCCAAACATCATAAGTCATTATTTGTTTTGAAGATTGCTTGTGGCAAATAACTTAAATATTAATTATAAAGTCACAATCCCAAAACACAAGTACGAAAGCATGTATAATAATCTGATTTTCTTTCTCTCCCTCTGTTTGATAACTTGTGAACAATTCTGCCATAAAAAAGAAAATACTCAGAAACAACTGAAAGGAGGAATGTTGAAAGAAACCCACCATTAAGGGGATAAATGTCAGCTTTTGCAGATAGTCATAAACCTTGTCCCCATTTCCACTGCCTCTTGTTACAATGCTGACAGTGTCTGGAAGGAACATGCCTTGAGCTGAATAGGAAGAAACCAAAAAATAAAATCACATTCCAACAGCATGGCTGCAGGACATGTAGAAGCTTTGTATTTCAATGAATTAAAGGTGCACCCAAAGCCTCAAACAAACAGATCTGCCATATTTTAATGAGTGGTTACACATTTCCTTTGTTTTTATACAATGTGCTTGGATTTTTCTGATTGGGCTTCTACTGTCGTTGTAACTTGGCAAGAATGTAACTATCAGGAGTTGTTCTACTGATACTTAGGGAGATGAACACAAATTTACACACACACACACACACACGAGATGATACTTGATGTCAAATCTGAGTGATTTCAATCTATCGCTGTTCTGTTTATGAACAAAGAGGCTATTACGTTGAGTCCAGCTCCAGCATGTAGCAGGACTAGTGACTGCCCTCTTGCCAGAAAGATGTCCTCATCTTTCCATGTTTTTCATGGGGACAAAATTTACTCATCCAACGACACAACAAAACAAATGTCCAACATCAAATACTACAGCATTGGAAAGCAAGGAAAGCTGTGATCGAATTCAAATCAATTATCTTATGATGGAAAAAAGTAATGATGTTACAAAGAAAACTGTTAGGTTCATTTTTGCAATCTTTCATAGCAAATCAGGTTGAGGCCAAGGACAAACTGAAGATGTCACAACACAGACAATTTTGGATTTTATTAATACATTTATAATATCCTACTTTAGGAAACCTCCCTAGGATTTGAAATGATTAAAACAAGTCCCAACTGCAGCCACTTACATGTATGAAAGTCAATTTTATTGCACAGTGTAATATTTCATATTGTGACTTGTGGATTTGAATGTAATATTATGGCAGGCCTCAGAAACTAGTTAAAGGTTAGGGACAGAGAGCATAAGTGAAAGGAATATTCTTTGATCAGCAGGAGCAGCAACTAATTACCAGGCAATTTGCTAAGTTCCCAAACTTGATGGCAATTTTTTTCAAAATGTTATGTTTTAAGTGCATAAGTCTCTCTCCCACTCTTAAGGACGGTCTGGTAGCTCAGTGGCACTCACTTCATAGTGCCAGAAGCCCAGGTTCGATTCCTTCCTTGGGCAATGGTCTGTGGATTTTGCACATTCTCCCCATGTCTGTGTGGATTTCCTCTAGTTGCTGTAGCTTCCTCCCACAGTCCAAACATGTGCAGTTTAGGTGGCTTGGCCATGCTAAATTGCTCATAATGTCTTGGGATGTGCAGGCTCAGTGGATTAGCCATGGGAAATGCAGCGTTAGGGTTGTCTGGATGGGATGTTCTTTGGAGGGTCCATATGGAATCAATGGGCCAAATGTCCTGCTTCCCCATAGGGGCCTCTATGATTCTCCATGATGTGGGCGGCACAGTGGCACAGTGGTTAGCACTGCTGCCTCACAGCGCCAGAGACCCGGGTTCAATTCCCGCCTCAGGCGACTGACTGTGTGGAGTTTGCACGTTCTCCCCGTGTCTGCGTGGGTTTCCTCTGGGTGCTCCGGTTTCCTCCCACAATCCAAAAGATGTGCAGGTCAGGTGAATTGGCCATGCTAAATTGCCCGTAGTGTTAGGTAAGGGGTAAATGTAGGGGTATGGGTGGGTTACGCTTCGACAGGTCGATGTGGACTTGTTGGGCCGAAGGGCCTGTTTCCACACTGTAATCTAATCTAATGTGCACGCAGTCTCGCACAGATATGAAAAATATTTCCTTCTGGTACATTGCAGAATATTAATATAAAACAATACTGATTTTCTATTTCATGAAGATAGTGGACAACTTGTCAGTAAGGCTCTATCTTAAGATATTTTGTTGAATAAAATGTTTAAGTAAGACTGGATTTTTGCAAAGCCTGTGATCATTCATTTGCCACTCTAAATTCCTTTTCATTTCTGGGATTTCTGTAATTGTTATACAATGGATGGAATGATTGAAACAAGTTAATTGGAATGCTTGCAACTGGAAATCTTGTGATGACTGTCCTTTAAGTTATTCTAAAGTGGACTTTGAGGCAAAAATAAGTTAGGAGCACAGTATTAGGTAAATTTATGGCAGTATTTATGTCAGGATTGCAAAACCTTGGCTTGTCAATTTTATACACAACAGTTATCCTTCTGTATTCTTTGTTTAATATGCACATAATATAGAATTGAGCAAATGATCAAGTGGTCAGTGGTTCAACCATTCAAGCTTTGCTACATCAACTTTCCTCAATTGTAACTCATGACATTGACATCCTCAGATAAGATCAAGGAAAAAAAAACTCTAGAAACTACAAATGCAAGGTGGGTATATGTGGATAATATAAATATTATCAATATAAAGCCATAAGACGTTGCAGCAGAAATAGGCCACTTGACTCATTGAGATAAAAACAAGGACTGCAGATGCTGGAAACCAGAGTATAGATTAGAGTGGTGCTGGAAAAGCACAGCAGGTCAGGCAGCATCCGAGGAGCAGGAAAATCGACGTTTTGGGCAAAAGCCCTTCATTGACTCATTGACTCCACTCCACGATTCAATGAGTTCGTGGCTGATGTGATCATCCTGAACTCCACTTTCCTGCTTTTACCACCATAATCCTTGATTCCCTTAATGATTATGAATCTGTCTATTGCAGTCTTGAATACACTTAATGACTCAGCCTCAACAGCCTCTGTGACTCCAAAGGTTCACCAGCCTCTGAGTGAAAGAAATCCTCCTCATCTCGGTCTTAAATGGGTAAACTCCTTACTCTGAGACACTAGGATAAAAGTCACATTAGACCATATAGTGTCAGTCAATGTTGTCTTCATCTCGTGATAATCTAACCATCTCCTCCTGACATTTAGTAGCATCACCATCACCTAATTGGACTATCTACTTAAGCACTATGGCCATAAAAATAGGTCAGAGGCTGGGAATTCTGCAGCAAGCAATTGACCTCCTGACTCCCCAAGCCTGTCCAAAGCCTACAAGACAGTCAGCAGTGTGATGGAATTGCCTGGATGTGTGCAGTTTAAACATTAAAGAAGCTTGACACAGAAGAAAAACCAACGCTCTTGATCAGCACTTCATCCAGTAGCTTAAAAATTCATTCAGTTTCCCACTACACACTACACTACTGTCAGCGATATGTACCATTTACAAAATGCACTGCAGCAACCAGCAAAATTTATTTAACAGCACCTGCCAAATTCATGGCCTCTACCACCTGGAAGGAAAAGGGTTCCATAAGCAAGTTCCCGCCCAAGTCTCATAGAATTGTATCACTCATTGTTCCTTCAGTGTCGACCGGTCACAATCCTGGAACTCCCTCCCAACAGCACTGTTAGAGACAGAAATGTTTCAAGATTATTGTCTTTGGGAGAAGAATAGAGAAAGCTGAAGCAGTGGGAGGCAGAAAGGTGTTTTGGTCTAACAATGCAATTGTAGCAAATGGGCTAATTTTATTACAAAGCATTCTGCAGTCATTGGTGCATACTAAATAGAATGTATACCCTGTATTTCCAGTCAAGTCCACAAAGACGTATAGGAAGAATATTTGCTTAATTCAGTCTTGTTTTGTCTTTGTATTCATTGTATTAATTGTCTTGATTGTATCGAACTGTTATCAATACAGATGACAGGAACTAAAAGCCAGCTTCCAGCTTTGCAAAATGCCAGGGGGAATTATGCATTCTTAAGGCTCATACTGTATTTAAAATGTTAACGTCTGCACTTTCATTTTTTTTTCCCTGAGCATGAGGCAGTACAGATCGATTCTATTTCTGACAATACATGTCTTCAAAGTAATACAGTAATGAAACAATCACATCTCAGAATAGGATAATTCCAATATAATAAAAGGTTGGGATGTAGTAAGTCATGCATTTTGTGTTTATTAGCACTCAAAATGGACTTTGTTTGAAAAACCTGGTCTGCGATGAACCACCATAAACCATTACACATTTTCTTAGTCCAGTTTTGTAAGATTAGAGACAGCAAGATTCTGGTCCAGAGTCAGAAATTAACGTGGTAAAATGTTTCTTTTCCCATATTTCAAGATATTCTGAAATAATTGAAAATAATAGGATTATATTTTCTGATGTTTACTCTCTAAGAGCTCAGCTGTTCTTGAGCCCCACACCACTTCCCTTTCGTTTGGACCCTCCAAGTTACACCTTACAGTCCCAGCGAGCAGAAAGGCACTCACTCGCAAATGAGAAGAACTGTTTTCACTCTTCAGTGAGTCAGTAACTGTAGGAAGAAGTTTAAGGTGCTGATAATAAGAGTGAAAGGAGAGGTTGAGTAATATGTTCTTATGGAAAGGATGATTGACAAGGAATGCCCCATCTGAAACAGTGGTGGAGGTGGAATCCAGAATAACCTTTAAAAGAGAAGTGGATTAAAATTCTCAAACAAGGTTTTCAAAATGTTGTTTCTTAGCTTTAATATATCGAACATAGGTTTAAGGTCACTGAGCTAATTATCCAGCTGACCCAGGCCAAAGTTCTGGGAACATGGGTCCAAACGTCGCCACAACAGTGTTGCAATTCAAATTCAATTATTAAAATATGGAATTGAAAGCTAATTTCCTTAATGGTAATGCTGTGAAATTTCAATTGTTGTTAAAAAAAAGTCTTCTTCACTAACACCCTTTAGGGAAGGAAATCTGCCATCTTTACCTAGTCTGGCCTACTTATGAATCTAAACTCACAGCATTATGGTTGCCTCTTAACTGTCCTGGGCAATTGCCTGGCAAACCACTCAGATCAAGAGCAAATAGGGATGTTCAACAAATAATGGCCTTGCTAATGACACTCAGATCCTATTGAAGATTAACAACAACAACAAAAAAAAGGAGTAATTCTATATACTGTGTTCAAGTATTGATTGTCTTAAATGTTGCTTTTAAGTAAACTGAGTCACATTATTAGCCAACACTTTTATCAATTAGATGCAAGAATATTAAAGAATAATACAATATTTACATTGGTCTCAGTGCAACTCTGAAAACACATGCTGATTCATTTGCTTTTGACATATGAATAGAAGTTAAGCCTTTCCAAATTACTGACAATACCCTATATACAAAATATCCATTATCCATCCAGGGATTACACAGTGCACAAAACTACTGGGACGGTTTTTATGGCAAAATGGTAAGGTCCTTAACTCGGAGCCTGGAAGCCTAGCTTTAAAGTTTCACCTACTCCAGAGGTATCTAATATCGTCTCTGAACAGGTTCATTATATAAAAAAACATATGATTGTCTCACGGCACTAACTAAACAAGATCGCTAGAGCTGTGACAAAACTGCTATGTCCTGGACACAAACTACCAGCACCTGTGTAATCACTCTGGACTGGACCTTGCTTTTTTTTTTGGTTAGATCTAAGTTGCACCAATTTGTTTTAGAGAGAACTTTGCTGTGAGGCCGTGAGAGTTTACTTGCTGTATCTAAACAGACTTGCCTCATTTAGCACTTTCCCCAACCCTTTTAACTTCCCTCATGTCGGATTCCAAACCGCATTTTACCATGTTCCAGAACAACTCCCCACTCATTGTTATGTGTTGGAAAGGGAGGGAGGGAGACTAATAACAGGTAACTATCGACCAGTTTGCTTAATATCTGCCATGAGGAACGTGTTATAGTACACTATAAAGGATGTAATATCAGGGTCATTTACAAAAACATAATCTAATCAAACAGAGTCAGCATGGATTCATGAAAAGGAAATCATGCCTGACAAAGTGATTTAGAAGTTAACAAGCTGAGTAGATAAAGACAACCAATTGATGTAATATATTTGGCTTTCCAAAAGGTATTCAATAAGGTACTGATGTAAGGCTACTTAATAAGATAAGAGCCTTTGGTATTAGTGGTAGTGTATTAGTTTGGAGAGAGGATTGATTAACTAGTAAAAGACAGAAAGTTGGGATAAAGGGGGCATTTTTAGGATGGCAATCTTCAATTGATAGAGTGCATTAGGATCAATGCTAGGGACCCAGTTGTTGATAATATATAAAAATGATTTGGATGATGGAAGTAAATATTATTTTACAAACCAAGCTTGCACGTAAGATAGAAAATGGATGGTTATGCAAGTGAGGATAACACAGACTCACTGAGAGATAGATACAAGATGAGAGAGTGGGCAAACACTTGGCAGGTGTAATACAAAGTGGGAAAGCATGAGATTATGCACTTTGGCAGGAAGATTAGAAAAGCTGGATATCATTTGAATAAAGACTGCAAAAAAACAAGAGTTCAGAGGGATTTGGAGGTCCTGGTGCATGAATCACAAAAGGCTAACATCCAAGTTTGGGTTCATACGGTAGGCAAATGGTATGTTGGCCCTTATTTCAAAAGGAATATAGTATAAAAATAGTGAGATTTTGCTAAAACTATATAAGGCAGCAGTCAGACCACAGCTGGAATACTGACTGCCAATTAAAATGCCTGTTAATATTTGAGAAAGAGACTACATGGCTTTTTTTGGTGGCAACCACTTCTACTAACACCCTCTGCAACAGTGAGCAACTGTCTTAAAGAAAACATATGCTTTTCTTAAAATAATTTTTACAAGACTGGACCTGGGGACACTTTCTACTGCACTTTATCAAGACTTCACCAACATTTAGGCAATATTTCTTTTGGCAATTCTCTGATGACTTTGATAAATAAAATACCATGCTACTGGATTTTATTGAACACTGAACTGGAATCACCAGGAGAGAGAGAGGGCTGGCTTGTGGGATTCTGGTTAGGAGAACCCCGGCTTTGGATTTGGAGTTACAATCATATGAAGCAAGAGTAGGGAACTGGACAGGGACGTGGACTCAGGTCCCATTGTGAGCAATAGGACATTCCTCTTCCTTTGGATCTCTTCACCAGGGACTCCAGTTCTACATCTGGTAAGTCAAGCCCCCTTGCCTTCAGTCCCTGAGGTATTCTGCAATATACCCATATGGAGAGGTGGTGGTAGTGATCGTCTCACTGGATGAGTAATCCAGAACCCCAGGTTAATATTCTGGGGGGCATGGGTTCAAATCCCACCATGGCAGAATGTGAAATTTGATTTCAATAATAAGCTAGCCCAATGGTGATTGGTGGTGTAACCATTGTTGATTGTTGTGAAAACTCATCTGTTTACTAATGCCCTTTAGAGAAGGAAATCTATCATCCTTACCTCTCTTATATATGACTCCAGACCTGACAGCAATATAGTGGACTCTGAACTGCCCTTTGGAAGCAATTAGGGATGGGCAATAAATGCTGGCTTAGTTAACAACGCTCATATCCAATGATGAATAAAACAAAAGTCAGCATGCAAGCCCCACTCCACAAGAAGCCCACCTCTACTCCTCCTTAAAAGTTGCATTGAACTAGCACTGAATGCTAAACCAGCACAAGCCTGTCTATACCCCCTGACAAATTCAAATTATGGTAATCGGCAATTAGGAACAAAATTCCAGCTTAAGCCATGACTTTCAAACAGGATAGTCTTATTAGCATTGCATCCTTATATGGCCTGATTTTACGTTTGAAAAATAATCAGATGGCAAATATATTTGAATAAGTTTTTAAAATTATTGCTGTATTGATAGTAAAAGATTAAGAATGTGCACCATGTGATGGGATAGAAGTGGAACAAAATATTCTTGAATGTGTGTAGAGGAGCATTTAAACTAGGATCCACAAACTACCTTGGCCTCTACCTGGTGGCTGGATTGCTAACACCCTGCAGCTCTCTCAGACCACTGGAAAATCAGGATGACTATGACTTTTGTCTCTTGCTCGAACAGTGAAATAAAAGTCTTTAGAAACATTTATCCCCAATATCTCAGGGTGTCAGACCACATATTGTGGAGGAATGGCTGCTACCATCTGTACAAGTGGCCTATTGTTTGTGGTGGGTAGTTAGACGAGATGTTCAAAGTAAATACAAGCCTTGGCACTCCAACAACTGTCCACATGCAATATGAGAGACAGTTGACTGCAGTATAGCTTAAGATTTGCAGCATTGGCAGTATGGACTGGTAACTGACAGTTATGTTAAAAGGTTTCAATTTACTGGTGCCCTTTGCTGACATTAACTTTTTTTAAAAAAAAGCTATATTCAGTACTTATAACTAGAAATTATATGACCTTTCTTTTATGGCAATTTTAGAAGAAAAATTCTAACCAAAATCAGTATAATAGCTTAACTGCAATACTATTTGTATAGACATGTTCCTCACTGAATCATTCTGTCTTCATTCAACTCACACACACATTAATAAATCTGGTGCTAATTCCAATAACTTGCAGCTTACTTTCCATCAATGCCAGACAGCCCAGAAGCATTTATCCAGATAAAGGGATAATAACTCAGTTGTTAAGTGGAGAAGTGCTTTTACTTAATTTAATTATCATTGCGATTGAACATTTTGTTGTCAATGAAGTTCTGAACTTTATCTGTAATTTGCAATATCTGAATCTGTGTAACTTTATAATAAAGTCACAAGATATTGTAAATCAGTTTCAAAATTCATCACCAATGTAGGAATAAGTTTCAAAGCCCTGTGTCATTGTGGTGATGCATTTTGTCAGTCACAGTTATATATAATTTTTCTATATGCTGTAACAAGATGAGCCTTCATGAATGGTGACTGAAGTATATGTACTGCAGGTTGGATTGATAGGTAAAAACAATGACTGCAGATGCTGGAACCAGATTCTGGATTAGTGGTGCTGGAAAAGCACAGCAGTTCAGGCAGCATCCGAGGAGCCATAAAAATCAACGTTTCGGGCAAAAGACCTTCATCAGGAATACAGGCAGAGAGCCTGAAGGGTGGAGAGATAAATGAGAGGGGAGTGGGGGTGGGGAGAAAGTAGCATAGAGTTTCAGGACATGGTTGAAGAGCTTCAGGGCAGAGGAGATGACCTGGGAGTTGCAGTGGGAGAGGGACTCCGAGATTCTTGTAGAGAGAAGAGGAAAACTTCTTCAAGGCAGGCATCCTTGCAAGAGGATTCGCAGTAGGGTTAAAATCAACTAGGTAAAAACAATTACTGCAGATGCTGGAAACCAGATTCTGGATTAGTGGTGCTGGAAAAGCACAGCAGTTCAGGCAGCAGCCAAGGAGCAGTAAAATTGACGTTCGGGCAAATGCCCTTCATCAGGAATACAGTCAGTGTGCCTGAAGGGTGGAGAGATAAATGAGAGGAGGGTGGGGTTGGGGAGAAAGTAGCATAGAGTTTCAGGACATGGTTGAAGAGCTTCAGGACAGAGGAGATGACCTGGGATTTGCAGTGGGAGAGGGACTCCCAGTCACAAATATGAAAAGTCTGGACACTTTTGTTTGCATTTTCAGTTGGAGAAACAACTATAAATCGGTGAGAGACCACAAAAGGTGATGTAAGAGACACACTACTATCATCAGAGTAACATTGGGTCCATTCTAACTACCAGCCTCATTTATATATGCTCAGTGTGCTACCTGCCCTATTGAGTAGGTAATGGCAGCTTGTCCAGTTGCAGTATGTGTTTTATAGTGGGCTTCCACTGGCTTCATTCAAGTGTGAACATACCTCTGATTGGGAGGCTGCATTCCCTTCTCAGAGATTGTGGTGTTATATTCATACAATGTAGTGCTTGTCAGAATGAGTTGGAAGCTAGCCCCAAATGGTCATGGTGGAAGAAATGGGAATTAGGTTGGAAATTCTCGCTGAATGGGAAAAGGAATGCAAAGGCCAACATCCAACAGGATTCGGGAGAGGTGGCTGAACTCATCCAATCAACTACTGGAACGTACATTCAACAGAGAGGTTTCATTGAAAGCATGGTTGAACACAACTCTTCATTTTTCTGCATAACACTTGGCAACAGCCACTTCACCCCATTTCCCTGCACTCTGAACAGTCCCCACCTTCAATCAGATTCCTTTCTAGGTTCCCCAGCAACTGCAACGTTTAGAATTCAACCTATCTCCCATCATTTTCCACAAGAAAAATTTAGATCCATTATTGCACCACTCAGGTCATCTAAATCCCTTAAGTTTAAAGAAATTACAGTGCTTATGTACATTACCAGTCAAGTTGAAAATATATTATATTTAATGGGACAACCAGAGGGATATAATAAGAAACAATTAGACTTTCACTGTATTATGTAAAAGTTTGATATATACTAATTTGTTTTCTGTCAGTTCCAATTCTGCAATTCATCATTCTAACAAAAGTAAAAAAATCTCTAATTCTAGAGATTTGCTATAAAATGTTCAGAAACCCTACTTTGTACAGGATAACGCCTTTCCAAAGATTTGATGTGTCTGGAAAATACCTTTAGAATTAACTACTCCAATGTTGTTCTTTCAGACCTCCATAAAAACCAAGCTGTCCAAAATTCTGAAGCACTCGCGGTTTATTGTGCTAATTTCTATTTACCTACCATACTTGCGATTGTTGACTTACCTTGTTAGGTTTAAGGTCCCAGCTCTCATCTTTATATCCCACCATGCATGTATAGCCATACTATACATTAACACTCCAAACCTTCCTGGCTCACCCACAAAGTATTCCAAATTTATCTTTCTCACTCCACCATCTTCAGAACTGTTCGAGTGGGCATGATGTATAGAACAAATTTGTGTTTTTTTTATTCTTACATACCGGCAGGTTCAAAACCTTTGCCCATCCATTATTGACCTTAAATGGATTGGTTTCCTCGGTCATTACAGAATCAATCACATATTTGAGAGTCTGAAATCACTCGTAGGCCAGACCAGGTAAGGACAGCAGATTTCCCTCATTAAAGAATATTAGTGAACCAGTTAGGTTTTTATGACAATTATCAATGGTTAATATGGTCACCATTAGAATGACTTTTTGTAAATTCCTGATTTTACAGTATTCAAATTTCACTACCTGACATGGTGGGATTCAAACCCATGTCACCTTAGCCTCGGGCTTTGGATTACCAGCCTAATGACATTACAGTAAAGCCACTGCCTCCACTTAGACTGTGTTTACTGCCAAGGACAGGCAGGTAGGCCCCTATCATGAAATCCAAAGATTTTGCCAGGGTTAATGGGTCAGTCAGGAGACCATGCCAGTTTTCAGGTCAATGGACCATGGCAGCATGGGAGCAGTAGGAAGCCATTGAACCTCTTCACCTTAACCTCTTCTTCAATTCAACAAGATCACCACTGATCTGTGCCTAGTTTTATGTACATTCCTTTATGCATATAATAGAAAACTATTGACCTCAGATGTCAAAATAACAACTGACCCATCATCGACTCTCATTTACAAAAGAGTGTTCCAAGTGTCTACCACCTTTTACTGCTGTATCTTAATGTCACTCCTGAAAAAGGCTTGGTTCTAATATCTAGATTGTGTCCCCTAATCCTACACTCCTACCAGTAGAAATAATCTCTTTATATCGACAGTATCACTTACCCTTCATACCTTGAACACTATCACCAACTCCACCATTGATCTGCTAAATTCCCATTTTGTGTCATTTAACAAGAAAAAGTAACTGCTCTGAATCATGATCAAAGGAGAAATTGATTAAGGGCAATGGTGTAGTGCCTATCTAGTGGCACACCACACCATTTCTAGATTCAGGTGGAAAATGGCCACCTGGTAAGATATGGGAGGGCAGCAGCTGGTGACCAAAGAATCATAACCTAAAAGGAGACATTTTCTTCAAGGGTAAAGGTAGGAAACTAGAGAAATTAGAAGCAGCAAGATGAGGCTTCATTGCATCTCACTGTAGTTACACACTCAAGTCAGCATAACTGCAGAAGCAATTAAAAGAGATCTCACTGGAAAATACTTGTTAGGGCAACATTCTCTCAGACTTGTTCTGATACTAAAACATTTTGACAAATGCAAACAAGAGTGAAAGAAGAGAATGAGAAAAAAAGCATAGCTATTGAGGCTGAGGTTTTGCCCTTAGCAAGTTAGAAAAATGTTGTAGTGACTGGTCATTACCATACCAACACTCAGTGATGGTGCACATCAGCAACTGATACTTAACTATTAGTTTAACTACACCCAGGAAGACTTGGACCTATAAAATATTACACAGACCTTTAATAATGTCCAGCAACCTAGTTATTAAAAAGGGGAATGTTTCAAGTTTAAAAATATTGTAGCCACTGAGCTTTGTTTTGGTAAAATTATTTCAGAAAGGTTTCACAATCAAACGATTGATTTATTTGTGGCGACTGATAATTACCACTTTTGAATTATCTGTCAAAGAAGTATACAGGAGCTTCCAAAGACACACTTTTAGCTTTCCTTCTGAAGCAATAAATCTGTCATAAACAGTCATAAATCAAATACTTCAGTAAAGACTTCTGTGAGCAAGGGCAGCATTACTCAAGTTTGTGGTATGGCTGTAAGCACTGGAAGCCTATTTTGCAAATTAATAAAGGAAGTATCCACGCCAACTATAAATGTAATAATTATAGGTGCACTGCCAAACCCTAACCTTGTGATTTATTTATATATCCGATCAGAATCAGAATTGAATAATAGTCATAGCTGAAGATTTGCCAAAAGACTCTGAGCTGGCATTACAAATTGCTGGCTGAATCAACTTTGGAAAATTACCTCAGTCCAAGTAGAACATTTTAAAATGACTATATATCAACAACCTAAAGCAGCAGGAGCTCATGTAAACTTTGTGAACAAACTAAGATTTCTACCGTCTGGCCACTCACAATGTTCTTTCACCCTGTAAGCAAAACAAATATGGCATTTTCCTTATATATTAAAGTAAAAGACATCCGTTATCTGAATGAAGGTTAATGTTGTTGTACGAATCGTCCATTCAAACTCAAATGCGTCAACGGTGTTAACTTCTCTTTTTCTCTCAAATGCAGATTCGCCAGTGGTTCACATGCAGAATCATCGCCTTTTATTCTAGTTCACTAATTTTGCTTCTTGTGTCCTTAAGTAGACTCATTATTGCATTTCCCAAAAAAAGGATATAAAGGTTTTTTAAAAACATAATGATACCAACGGACACATTTTTCCCACTGAATTAGGCATGACAGAGAGCTGAATGATGTGCTGGGGACAAATAGCAGGTCCTACCTGGTACACTACAATCTGCAATTGGGAGTCAATGTATGAAATTCTTCTGTTCTGCAAAAAAACTATTCCAGTTCATTTCACTCATTCAGCAAGCAGATGGTTATCCAAAATACACAAACGTATCAGATATTCTTCATGCAATTTGACACAATTTAGAAGAGTTACTAATTAAGAATGGCACTAATAAGCCATCTTTAAAGGGGAAAAGAAAGAAATAAAGCCCTTTGTATATAACATTTTTCACAGTTTTAGAACACCCAGAGTGCTTTACTGCCATTGAAGTATTTCATAAGATTCATCACTATTGTAACATAGCAAAATGGTGCATGATTTGGGTACAGCGAGCTACTATGAAGAGTGTTGGACTTTGACTCAATCTACTAACTTACTTTCTTCTTTGTGTGAGCCAAGTCCTGCGTGTTCTTTAAATGAAGCAATAGGAGAAGATATTCGGTCCCATACTTTAAGATTATTTTAGCAGTAAGTGGATAAAGCATACAGAGCTCTGGGTCTAGACCTTTCTGTCCCTGACAAACTATACAGTGTGTCAGTTCAGAAAAAATACACACACTTGTCCCTGTCCCAGTCTTTTTATATAATAAAAACATCATGCAATCACTAAGGTGGGATTATCTTCTGATTGGTTGTTGATCTGACTCCATTCTCCGCCTCCTTGCATTCCCAGATGTTCAACCCTACGTGACCTTGTTTCGCGCGCGAAACGGAGGACCACGTGATCCCGTTTTGCCCGCGAAGCGAAGGACCACGTGACCTTGTTTTGCACCGGAGGATCACGTGACCCTGTTTTGCCCGCAAAACGGAGGACCACATGACCTCCTTGCACGCCTCCGGCGCGTGAAACAGTGCATCACGTGACCTCCCGGCATGCCTCCGGCACGTGAAACAGTGCATCACGTGACCTCCCTGTACGCCTCCAGCGCGTGAAACAGTGCATCACGTGACCTTGTTTTGGAACGAAGCGAAGCACCACGTGACCTTGTTCTGCGCGCGTGCATAACGGAGCATCCCCAAAGGCTTCCGAATGTCGAGTCTATTTACAGTGGCAGCCAACCATATATTTACAAGTAAGCCATATATTTACAAGAGCAATATTATAATGACCAGATAACTAGTTGTGGCGATGTTGATCACGGAATATTTAGTGTCCAGTTTGGAGATCAAATTGGACTTTGGTTTAATATCTCATCCAAGGCATAATATTCCTACCAGTGCATCTTTCTATCACTACTAGACTGGATGGTAGCTTTTTGCACTGAAGACCATGGAATGGATTAGAATGCACAATCTTCTGACTGAAGGGAACAAAGCGTTCCACACATGTGGCTAACACCAAATGAGCGATTGCACAGAATACCAGTTTAAAAGAGAACTCAATTGTTCCCATCAGAGCCTAATTAACTTTCTCAGATACACATATTAGCATGAGTTAGAATGAGAATAATGGTTGGATATGATTAAACTTTTGTAAATAAAACTTGCTTAATTTGAGTATTCCATCATTTGGCAGGAAATTCCCATTCTTATTTAAGCAGCTTAATTCGAATTATTGGATAACTTGATTTGTAGTGCATAAAATGAACAAGAAAAGACATCTGCTTCAGACTTCAGACAACAAACTGCTACACTATTATTCAAAATCCATACCCTTAGACAATTGAAATGACTTGCATCCATTGGTTTGTCTCTGTTATTTATCAAAATATTAGTTAAGATCCAAATTTTAATTTGACATGTTTGCATAGGAGATGAAGGGTCATGGCTGACTGATGTCCAAGATCTTTCGTTCCAGCACTAGTTATGAAATCCTCAGTGCAGGATGGAACCCATAGCATAATTACTGTCAAACTTGACAGCATTTAATTTGGATAAAATACTATATAAACCATTGTACACTGGTATAGTGAATGGGGCAAGAATCAAATGTGATATTACATATTTGTCTGTCATCCCCAACATTTGGGCGTGTGATTTAGTCTCAAACCCATCATCACAAGTCACCTAAACTTCTGTAAAGACTCTTTCAACATATTAGATTATGACAGAGATGTTTAAGATAAGTTCAAAAAGGGAGAAATAAAAAAGAAGTTTCCACTTGTAAGGGTGACCAGAACTAAGGGACAGATATATAAGATGAGGCATTAATACATTCAGTAGATAGTTCAGCGGAAATCTCTTTACCCAGAGAGTGGGCAGAATGCATAACACACAACCACAAGCAACTGTTGACGTGATTAGCATAGAATCATTCAAAAGCAAATTAGGTACACCTGTGAAGGAGAAAGAAATAAAATGTCCCTAAAGAAAGGTCGAAGGATACTCACTTCAGATATAAACACCGGCCTGAATTGTTTGAGATGAATGGTCTGCTTCTGTGTTGTAAATATAGTAACAGAAGTGTGTGTAATATTGTTAACCTAGCAAACAATGTAACATTAAGCTTCAATCAATTAAGGCATTTTTATATCTGGACAAAAACTGGTTTGAACACTATCTTAGTTGACATATGATTGCTGTTGAGTGAGCACTGCAAGATAGGTGATGCTGTCCTTCAGGTGGGGTCTCATCTGCCTATTCTAACAGTTCAGGTGTATAATTAAGGTGGATTATGCAAGCAAGAGCGAGGATATTTCCTATTGCCCTGATTAGTATTCTTCCCTGTGCTGACATCAGCAAATTAAGAATGATTAATTAATCAATCAATTATTCATTTAAATACCCAATATCTTGTCAACTCCCTCACCTCTGGGTCAGAAATGTACAAGCTCATGTTGCATTATAGAGACTGCAGGACAAAATCTCAGCCGATACTGCAATGCAGTACTGATGGAATGCAGAACTGACAGTTATTATGTTTCTGATAACACATTAAACCACAACCATGTCTGCCCTTGCAGGATTATTTAAAACATCATTTGACATTATTTAATGGAGAGCAAGGAACAGGTTATTTAGATTTTTTCTCATTATGGAAATGTAAGTTAAATATATCTGCAAATTGACTGCTGCCATTTCCTTCATTACGATAGTGATTACATTGTAAAAGTTTTTATTGATCTATAAAACACTTTGGGGTATACTGGGCAATTTATGGGATCAGCTTGAGGACTTCCTGGGCTATGGACCCTGGGGCTGGAGATCCCTCCTCAAAGGCTGCCAGCCAGCCAGCCAGCCCCATGTACACCAGTACCACCAGGAGCAGCTACTGCCTGGAATGTAGCTGCTGGAAGCCTTGGAATGACGTGGGATCCAGGCCAGAGGTGATTGACGGATGGGAATCCTAGTTCTAGGTTGTATCTCAGGTAAAGAATGTCTCAGAGCAGTCACAGGACATTCTGGAATAGGGGAGTGAGCACCTAGTGGTCATGGTGCACATTAGTACCAATGGGAAAAGAGATGAAGTCTTAAAAGCAGAATATAAGGAATCAGGATGCAAGTTAAAAAGTATGACCTCAATGTAGGGTTCTCTGTAATGCTACCAATGCCATGTACTTGTCAGAGTAGAAATAGCAGATGAATATGTGACTGGAGAGATAGTGCAAGGGGGAGACCTTCAGATGCATTGGTACCTGTTCTGTGGCAAGTGCAATCAGTACAAGCTGGACAGGAACTGATGTCCTGCAGAGTATTTGCTAGTGTGATTGGGGAGGGTTAAAACTAAGATGGCAGGAGAATGGAAGCTTACACAGGGAGACAATCTAGGGAATGAAACAAAGGTAGAAACAAAATACAAAATTGGAATTAAGAAAAGTGATAGGCAGAGAATTCAAATCATTGTGCAAAATAATGTGAACAGAACTAAAAAGGTTAAGAAAATATGATTTATGGCCTTGTGTCTTAATGCATGACACATTCACAATAAAGCAGATGTATAAGTTGCACAAATAGATATAACAGATAGGACATAGTTGGGATTTTGGCGATGTGGCTGCAAGGTGACCAAGGACAGGAACTGAATGTCTAAGGGTTTTCAGTTTTTATGAATGACAGACCAAGAGGAAAAGGAGGAAGGGTAACATTGCTGGGTAAAGAGAATTAACGCAATAATAAGAAAGGTACATTAGCTTTGGTAAAATATAATCTGTATGGGTAGAGCATAGACATACCAAGGGACAGAAAACAATAGACCTCCAAACTTTAGTGGTAATGTTAGGAAAAACATCATGCAGGAGATTAGAGATGTAAGCAGTAAGGATACATCTGTAATTATGGGTGACCATAATGTGTATGTAGATTGGGCAAATCAAATCAGTAACTTTACTGTCAAGGAGGAATTCCTGGAATGTGTATGAGATAGTTTTCTGGATCAATAAGTTGTAATGAGAAGGAGTAATTGACAATCTGGCTGTTCAAGGCCCCATGGGGAAGAGTAACCATAATATGATGGAATTCTTCATTAAGATGGGGAGTGACATCTTTGATTCTGAGACTAGTATCCTGAGTCTAAATAGAGGAAGCTAAGATGGTGTGAGGTGCCAGCTGGCTATGATAAAGTGGGAGCATTACTGAAAGGAGTAACAGTGGATAGGCAATAACATGCATTTAACGAGTATATAGTGCAACTGAAACAATTGTTCTCATCTGTCTGGCAGAAAAACAAAATGGGAAAGGTGGCCCAACCATGGCTAACAAGGGAAATTAGGAATGTATTAAATCCAAGCAGGGGGTATACAAATTGTCTAAGAAAAAAAAGCAATAGACTTAAGGATATGGAGCAGTTTAAGTAGTTTAGATTTCAGGAAAGAAGGATTGATTAAGAGGGAAAAAATAAAGTATAAGGGTAAGCCTGGGGGAACATACAAAATAATTGTAAAAGCTTTAATAGGTGTGGGAAGAGAAAAAGATTAATGAAGATAAATGTAGACTCTTTACAATCAGAAACAGAGCAAGTTATAATGGGGAAAAGCAAGACACAACTGGCACTTTGCCGAAAGTATGTAATATTCAGCCCCAAATTACCTTTTTAATAGAGAACTTCTGTCCAATTATTTAATGCAAAATGCTACTTGATTGTCAAGTACTTTTACTAAGCTACCTCCATATGCCAGCATTTTCACATGTGTAAGTGGAGCTGAGTCGATGAAAAGATTAGCCATGATCTTATTGAGTGGTGGAGAAGGTTTGAAGGGTCAGACGGCCTACTCCAGCTCCTAGTTCTTACATATCTCACCCGAAGCCACTTTGCTACTAAAAAAAAACAAAAGGCCTTTTGTTGTAACACAATACTATGGGAAAACATTGCAGAAATTATGTTCTTAAAGCATTTAAAATTTGTAATAGCATAAAAACTATCAAAGGTCCATCAAAACCTATCCTTATCATACATAGCCTCACTTCCTACCTAACTCTTCTGTTATTGTTTCTACCTGCTTTCCTGGAGAAGATTCCAAACTTTATTAAATAAAATAGCTCTCCAAGATAAATATTTTCTTCACTACTGTAACTTAACTTGATGTATTTTAGAATAAGATTCTGAGTTTATTTGTACCATGAGAAATTATATAGCTCCTGAATGGAAATATCTAAAACACTATTCAGAGTTTCAGTTGAGCACTTCTGTGGCAATTCATCTGTGATTTGGTTTGACCATAATCTGAGTAAAATTAAAATATCCTTCTTTCACTTCAGGCAGAATGGCCTTGATTCATGTTAAGAGTAACACCGAGAGTAACATGGTGAATTGGATAGATTTCAAGCAGACCTAGCAATTCAAACCTGGTCATCCATGAGGCACTGTGGGCCATCAGCAGCAGCAGAATTATACTGCACCACAATCTGTAACCTCATAGTCTGCATATACTCTAATATTTCCACTAAGCAAGGGGATCAACCCTGGTTCAATGAAGGGGGAGAAGCTAGGAGCAGTACCGGGCATGCCTAAATATGAGGTGTCAACCTGGTGGAACTACAAAACAGGACTTTCCTACCTTGCCAAAAAGTATAAGCAGCAAGTGATAGATAGAATGAAGGGATCCCACTAACAACAGATGAGATCTAAACAGTCCTGCCACATCCAGTCATGAACAGTGGTAGGCAGTTAGACATATCATTGAAGGAGGAAACTGCATATTTCCACCCTAAATGACGGAGCAGCACTGTGTATCTGTGCAAAGGACTAGACTGAAGCATTTGCAAGGATCTTTAACCAAAAGTGCTGAATGGACAATCTTTCTTGACCTCCTCCTGATGTCCCCAGTATCACAGCTGTTGGTCTTTCATCAATTCATTTCGCCCCACATGAGAATAAGAATCAGCTAAAGGCACAGAATAATGCAAAGGCTACGAGTCCTGACAACATTCTAGCAAGAGTACTGAGGGCTTGTGTTCTAGAACTAGCTGCACACCTAGCACACTGTTCCAGGATAACTGCAACTCTGGCATCCACACAACAATGTGAAAAATTGTCCAGGTATGTCCTATACTCAAAAAGCAGGATCAGATGGGCCAATGGGCTGAGGAGTGGCAAATGGAGTTTAATTTAGATAAACGTGTGGTGTTGCATTTTGGAAAAGCAAATTAGAACAGGACTTATACACTTAATGGTAAGGTCCTAGGGAGTGTTGCTGAACAAAGAGATCTTGGAGTGCAGGTTCATAGCTCCTTGAAAATGGAGTCGCAGGTAGATAGGATAGTGTAGAAGGTGTTTGGTATGCTTGCCTTTATTGGACAGAGCATAGGGAGGTCATGTTGTGACTGTACAGGATACTGGTCAGACTACTGTTGGAATATTGTGTGCAATTCTGGTCTCCTTCCTATTGGAAGGTTGTTGTGAAACTTGAAAGGATTCGGAAAGGATTTACAAGGATTGTCAGGGTTGGAGGGTTTGAGGGGTGATCTTATAGAGGTTTGTAAAATCATGAGGGGCATGGAAAGGGCAAATAGACAAGGTCTTTTCCCTGTGGCTGGGGATGGGGAGTCCAGAACTAGAGGGCTTGTTTTAGGATGAGAGGGGAAAAATTTAAAAGGGAGCTAAGGGACAACTCTTTCACATAGAGGGTGGTGCGTGCATGGAATGAGCTGCCAGAGGAAGTGGTGGAGGCTGGTACAATTACAACATTTAAAAGGCATCTGGATGGGTATATGGATAGAAAAGGTTTAGAGTGACATGGGCCAAGTGCTGGCAAATGGGGCTAGATTTATTTAGGATATCTGGTCGGCATGGACAGGTTGGATTGAAGAGTCTGTCTCTGTGCTGTACATCTGTATGACTCTAATTACCAGCCAATTACTGCTCCATTAATCTACTTTCAATCATCAGTAAAATGATGCGCAATGCTATTTTTAAAAAAATATTTTTATCGAAAAAATTTCTTTAGCAAAATTAGAAAGTTACAGAAACATGAAAATATAGCATAACATCAAAACAACAATAAACAGTAAACCAACTACTATAGTACTCTACAAAAGAAATCAAAACTACACTTTTCACAAATCAATCAATAAATAAATAACACTGTTCAGCACAACAAGACCATAGTTCTCAGCCTTTGAAAGCATCAATTATTAAACCCACATTTTTCGAAATTCTTCCTCTCATGGCCTTAGGGTGATCAGACCAAACCATCATGGCTGGAGAAAAGCCCTAATCAAAATGGTGGACATATCTGCTTCTAAGTAATTCAAAAAGAGCCGCCATGTCTTGTAAAAGTTGTCCATTTTCTGGTGCACCATATTTGTAAGAAAGTCTAAAGGAATGTGTTCCACAATTAACTTACGCCCGCCCAACAGACCCATGGGGTTCTCAGACATCCAACACATCAGAATGTTCTTCCTCACACAAGAAGTGAGAATGTTAAAAAGCGTTTTCCCTTGTACATCTCAGTGAGGTAAATTCAGACCCAGAAGCAAAGAGACCAGGTCCACCTTGACTTTGGTCCCCAAGACCCTCCCTACTACACCTGCCACAGCACTCCAATGTACATGGAGCACAATGCTATTCAACTGCACTTACTCAACAATGACCACCTCACTGGCATTCAGCTTGGTTCCAATCAATTCTAACCTCACACACAAAAGCACAAATTGCTGGAAAATCTCGGCAGGTCCTGGCAGCATCTGTGAGTAAAAATCAGAGTTAACATTTTGGGTCAAGTGACCCATCCTCAGAACGGGACCTGAATTATTAACTCTGAATTCTCTTCACAGATGCTGCCAGACCTGCTGAGCTTTTCCAGCAATTTATGTTTTTGTTTCTGATTTATAACATCTGCAGTTCTTTCAGTTTTTAATTCTAACCTCACTACATTCTCAGTTCAAACATGGACAAAAGAGTTTAATTTCAGAAAGGGAGTGAGAGGGACTATCTTTTGACACCGAGGCAGCATTTGATCATGTGTGACATTAAGGAACCCCAGCAAAACTGGAGTTATTTTGGATCGGGGAAAACACCACTGGTTGGAGTCATATTGAGCACAAAGGAAAATGGTTGAGGTGTTAAAAGTAAATTATCTCAGCACTAGGATATCTCTGCAGGAGTTCCTCAAGGTAGTATCCTAAGCCCAAGCATCTTCAGCTGCTTCATCCATAAGCTTTCCCCTGTCATAAGGTCAGAAGTGCGGATATTTGCTAATGATGGTATGATGTTCAACACCATTTGCAACTCATCTGATTCTGAAGCAGCCTGTATCCAAGTGCAGCAAAGCCTGGACAACAATCAGGCACAGATTGATAAGTGTCAAGATTAGAGTGGTGCTGGAAAAGCATAGCAGATCAGGCAGTATCCGAGGAGCAGGAAAATCGACGTTTTGGGCAAAACTCCTTCACTCCTGATGAAGTGCTTTTGCCCGAAACGTCGATTTTCTTGCTCCTCGGATGCTGCCTGACCTGCTGTGCTTTTCCAGCACCACTTTAATCTCCAGCATCTGCAGTCCTCATTTTCGCCTCACAGGTTGATAAGTGACAAGTAACATTTGCACCTTATGAAGAAACATTTGCACCACTCAAATGCCAGGCAATAACCATCTCCGACAAGAGAGAATCTGAGCATTACCCCTTGATATTCAATTGCATTACCACCACTGACTCCCCCACTAACAATATTCTGGAGATTATCATTGATCAGAAACTGAACAGGATTAGCGTGACTACAAGAACAGGTCAGAGACTTAAATTCTGCATCGAGTGACTCACCTCTTGACTCCTCAAAACCTGTTCACCATCTGCAAGGCACAAGTCAGAAGTGTGATGGAATACTTTGCAGTTACCTGGATGAGTGCAGCTCAACAGCAGTCAAGAAGCTTGTCACCATCCAGGACTAAGTGGCTCACCTGATTGGTACCACATCACTAATGCACAGTGGGAGCAATGTTTCGCATGTACAAAATGCACTTCAGCAACTCACCAAGGCTCCTTGGAGCAGAACTTCCAACTTCTACCACCTAGATCAGTTGGCAGCTACCACGATCTGCAAGTTCCCCTCCAAGCCACTCACCACCCTGACTTAGAAATATACAGGCACACCTTCACTTTTGCTGGGTCAAAACCCTGGAGCTCCCTTACTAACAACATTTTAGTGTAGCTCCATCTCAGGAACGCCAACAGTTCAAGAAAGCAGCTCAACACCCCTTTCTCCATGGCAATTAGGGACAGGCAATAAATGCTGGTCAAGCCAACAATGCCCATGTCCTGGAATGGAAAAAGGTTAAAGATTTCTTACACTCTGTCTGTATCAATGAGGATTCTTCTGCCTCAAATGTTTGAGGAAAAGCTTTGGTTACCTTGCAAACAAACAGCTGAGGTTGCTGGGCTGAATAAAAGGTCTCTAATTTGTCATTCCAAACCTGAAAAATGTCTGTAGATGGTTCAAAGTGGAACCAATGATGAATATTATTCTTTTGTATAAAACTACAAAACCTGAGCCCATTGCTTTCTCCCTTGGTCAGGCTTTCAACACACTCTCAAACAACATAATAAACCATCACTGATCATTACGAAGACATCAATGGACTTCTTCATAATGATCAGTGAGATGCATATTTGTAGAACCTCCTCCTCCAGTGAGTTGTTTAATTGCCCACCAACATTCACAACTGGATGTGGCAGGACTGCACAGCTTAGATCTGATCGATTGGCTGTGGAATCGCTTGGCTCTGTCTATCACTTGCTGCTTATCCATTTGGCATGTAAGTAGTCCTGTTTGGTAGCTTCATCAGGCTATAGAGTCATAGAGATATACAGCATGGAAACAGACCCTTCGGTCCAACCCGTCCATGCTGACCAGATATCCCAACCCAATCTAGTCCCACCTACCAGTGCCCAGCCCATATCCCTCCAAACCTTTCCTATTCATATACCCATCCAAATGCATCTTAAATGTTGCAATTGTACCAGCCTCCACCACATCCTCTGGCAGCTCATTCCATACATGTACCACTCTCTGCGTGAAAAAGTTGCCCCTTAGGTCTCTTTTATATCTTTCCCCTCTCACC
>NC_057737.1:16470529-16481939 GCF_004010195.1 Chiloscyllium plagiosum | reverse complement strand
TCCCAACTCCCATACTCAATACTCTGACCAATAAAGGAAAGCATACCAAACGTCTTCTTCGCTATCCTATCTACCTGCGACTCCGCTTTCAAGGAGCTATGAACCTGCACTCGAAGGTCTCTTTGTTCAGCAACACTCCGTAGAACCTTACAAAATGCAGCACCTCGCATTTATCTGAATTAAACTCCATCTGCCACTTCTCAGCCCATTGGCCCATCTGGTCAAGATCCTGTTGTAATCTGAGGTAACCCTCTTTACTGTCCACTACACCTCCAATTTTGGTGTCATCTACAAACTTACTAACTGTACCTCTTATGCTCCCATCCAAATCATTTATGTAAATGACAAAAAGTAGAGGGCCCAGCACCGATCCTTGTGGCACTCCACTGGTCACAGGCCTCCAGTCTGAAAAACAATCCTCAACCACCACCCTCTCTTCTACCTTTGAGGTTGACACCTCATTTAAGGTATATGTATGTTGTTGCTTCTGGCAGATCCTCCTGCATTGACTATTGAACCAGGGTTGTTCCCCAGCTTAAATAAAACAAAGAACCATGGTTCTGAAGAAGAGTCACTGGATTCAAAATGTTACCTCTACTTTCTTCCCACAGATACTACCAGACCTGCTGAGCTTTGTCAGTAGTTTCTGATTTTGTTTGATCCCCTGGCTTGATGGTAATAGTTGAGTAGGGAATATGTTGTGCTGGAGTACAATTCTGCTGCTGTTGATGTCTCACAGCAACTCATGGATGCCCAGTTTTGAGTTGCTGGAACTATTTGAAGTCTGTCCCATTTAGCGAAGTGATTGTGCACACAGGTTATTCTCAATGTGAAGGTAGGACTTTGTCTCCGCAAGGACTGCACAGTGGTCTCTCTTACTGATACTGTCATGGACATTGGTAAGGAAGAGATCGAGTATGTTGTTCCCTCACCACTTGCAGCAGACCCAATCTAGCAGCTATCTCCTTTAGGACCTGACCAGCTTGATCAATAATACTGTTGCTGACATTGAAATCCCTCACCCAGATAACCTTTTTCACCCTTGCTACCCTCAGTACTTCCTCCAAATGTTATTCGACATGGAGGAACACTGGTTCATCATCTGAGGGAGGACAGTACATGGTAATCAGCAGGAGGTTTCCTCGCCCATGTTTAACCTGAAGCCATGAGTCTTCATGTGGTCTAAAGTCAATACTGAGGACTCTCAGGACAACTCTCTCCTGAATGTATCCCATTGTGCGGCCACCTCTGCTGGGACTATCCTGCCGGTGTGCCAGGATATTTCCACAGATGATGATGGTGGTGTCTGGGAGATTGTCTGTCAGGTATGATTCCATGAGTATGACTATGTCAAGCTGTTGCTTGACTAGTCTGTGAGACAGCTCTCCTAAATTGCCATTAGCCCGCAGATGTCAGTAAGAAGGATTTTGCAGGGTCGACAGGGCTGTTCCAGCTGTTGTGGCTTCTGGTGCTTAAGTCAATGCCAACTAGTCCATCCAGTTTCATTTCTTTGTTGAGACTTTGTAGCGATCAAGACAACTGAGTGGCTTACTGAACCGTTTCAGTGGCAGTTGAGAGTCAACCACATTGTTGTGGGTCTGGAGTCACGTATGGGCCAGACCAGGTCAGGTTGGCAGATTTCTTTCCCTGAAAGACATTAGTGAACATGAAGGGTTTAATATTTGTTCACCTGTCTTCCCACAAATTTTCACTCTTTTACCACATTGAGTTCCTTATGTTGCTAAAATGCAGGTTTTGTTTTTCCCACCAAAATGCACCTCCTCAGTTTTATCCAGTTAATTTGTCTCTAAGCCACGGTAACTGCAATGTCTTCTTGTGGTATTATAGAGTCATAGAGATGTACAGCATGGAAACAGACCCTTCGTTCCAACTTGTCCATGCTGACCAGATATCCTAACCCAATCTAGTCCCACTTGCCAGCACCCGGCCCATATCCCTCCAAACCCTTCCTATTCATATACCCATCCAAATGCCCTTTAAATGTTGCAATTGTACCAGCCTCCACCACTTCCTCTGGCAGCTCATTCCATACGCGTACCACCCTCTCATGAAAAAGTTGCCCCTTAGGTCTCTTTTATATTTTTCCCCTCTAAGCTTATGGCCTCTACTTCTGGACTCCCCCACCCCAGGGAAAAGACCTTGTCTATTTATCGTATCCATGTCCCTTATGATTTTATAAACCTCTATGAGGTCACCCCTCAGCCTCTGATGCTCCAGAGAAAACATCCCCAGCCTATTCAACAGCTAGAACATGACCTCTCAACTCCTGTACTCAATACTCTGACCAATAAAGGAAAGCATACCAAACGCCTTCTTCACTATCCTATCTACCTGCGACTCCACTTTCAAGGAGCTATGAACCTGCACTCCAAGGTCTCTTTGTTCAGCAACACTGTCTAGGATCTTACCATTGTGTAGAAATCCTGCTAAAATTTGCTTTCCCAAAATGCAGCATCTCACATTTATCTAAATTAAACTCCATCTGCCACTTCTCAGCCCATTGGCCCATCTGGTCAAGATCCCATTGTAATCTGAAGTAACCCTCTTCGTTGTCCACTACACCTCCAATTTTGGTGTCATCTGCGAAATTCCTAATGTCTATGTTCACATCCAAATCATTTATATAAATGACGAAAAGTAGTGGACCCAGCACCGATCCTTGTGGCACTCCACTGGTCACAGGCCTCCAGTCTGAAAAACAACCCTTCACCATCACCATCTGTCTTCTACCTTTGAGCCAGTTCTGTATCCAAATGGCTAGTTCTCCCTGTATTCCATTAGATCTAATCTTGCTCACCAGTCCCCCATGGGACGCCTTACTGAAGTCCACGTAGATCACGTCCACTGCTCTGCCCTCATCAATCCTCTTTTATTTAAACTTGCATTCTGCTGTATTTTCCTTCAGTGTTGATGACCCAGCAGCAGTTTGGTAACTGTTGTTATTAAGTTTCCTTTTCCTAATCCAAAACAGCAAAGTAAAACAAGTCACAACAGAAGTGTCCTCTTCACAGATCAACCCTCACATTCTGCATTATGTCCATGTCTGATCATCAAGGAACAAAACCGATATTTAATGACATGAATGTGGGCATCATTGACTTGGCCAGCATTAATTTCCCTCCCTAATTGCACAGGAGGAAGAGGCAGTGAGCTATCTTAAATTGCTGAATCCATGGGGCAATAGGTACATCCACAATGCTGCTAGAAAGGAAGTTCCAAGGTTTTGACCCAGCAACAGTGTAGGAATGCTGCCATATTTCCAAGTCAGGATGGTGTAGAGCTTGGAGGGGAACTGGTGTTATCACACACTGACTGCTTTTGCCCTTATACATGCAGAGGTTGCAGGCACAAGTTACAGTAGTTGGAGACTTAGTGAATTGCTGTAGTGAATCTTGCAGAAGGTACAAAGATGCAATTCTGTACTTGAAGGGGGTGAATGTTGAAGATGATGGATGGAGTACAAGTCAAGCGGGGTGCTTTACCCCTCGATGATATCACCCTTTTTGTTGCAGCTGCACTCATTCAGGTGGTACGGAATGTTCCACCACACTCCTGACTCACACACTGTAGATGGTAGACAGGCTTTGGAGGCACCAGAGGTTAGCTAATGCTGCATAATTCCGAGCCTGAGAAACTTGGGTATTTGAGCCTGGAAGGAGGATGTGCGAGAGGTGTTCTCATCAAAGCATCAAGATCTTTTCTTATAAACCTACTTGGTATTGTTATTACACACCCATGGAGCAGCTGGGACTTGAACCCAGGTCTTATGAATAATAGAGAAAACGTGACACTCAAATTGACTTTCAATTAATTTCAACCCCTGCTGCATCCAATGCTTTACACCAGACAGTCTGGGTTAAAATGATCCCACTGCATTTGAATCCTAAAGAATTATTTTTTGGTAAAAGAAAATAAGTAATTGATAATGTATCTGATCACATAATTCAAGGACATCCACAATAGCTCATACCCAATGAATAACAAAAGTATAAATGGTGTAGCTGTATAAGCAGTTATTTTGTGAACAGTGGATTTCACAAGGGGTCAATAAGTAAATGTATAGTTGATTGAGGGAAGAGTGTTGGCATAGGTAGGAGAAAACTCCCTCTCATCTTCACATTATTTCACAGGATCTTTAATGTTCAGCTGAGCCAATAGGAGAGGCAGTCGGAGCTCAGGCTCATTGTGTATCACCATGTTTCTACAGTAAATCCCTCCACTGAAAATCATTACCGGCTTCTCAATTGATCAGCACAGCCTCACATTTTACTAGCTCCTTGATCATTGTTTGTCAGAAACTAAAAACAAGGAACACTGAAAGAATATAACAAAAAGATTGAGAATATTCCTCTGTTCTGAGACTGCAAATTCTTGAACTATTGCAAGCCTATAATTTACAACATCATAAGATACTAGGAAAGAGACACAGAGAGACAGATGTGTGAGACACATAGTCAGAGATTGAAAGACAAAAGCAGGCAAGTGCAGGATGATGAAATATTTACGAAATGTAATTTGCCTCCAGTCCTGTGCATTATTATTTGACACTTCTTCCAATAGCTTTATCTGAACTCTGCTGTCAAATGTAACCATGTGTGAAATTTTCTTTCTCCTTGAGTTTAACAAGAAGCTGAGTATTAATCATATTAAACCATACAAAGCCAAGATGTCTCAGCTTGTTTGTCAAAGTACGTATACTTTTCCACACCGCGCCTGAGCCTCACTCTTTTCACTTGTCTGTTTCCCAAACCATAGATATAGCTTTAATCAGATTCAATCAAAACAAACTACTTATGTCAGAGCTGAGTCTGATGGCATTCATCCAAACTCCACTCCTCATTCTCCTGGGAGTTCTGGGCTGGGGCAGAAGGGGCTAGCATTGTGGTCAGCCTTAACTTTCAATGCCATGAGGCAGCAAATCACACTGCAGTGCAAGGAAGGTACTTGTACCCCATCCTGACATGAAGTCTCACAGTTAATATGATGCCTCAAGCAGACTGCAAGCTCCTCTAGTTACTGACCTAAAAGGTAACAAACTTAAGGACAATTAGAACACCAGAAATACCTTTGGAAGTTTCTCCAATCTCATTGGTTATATTTGATTCAAGTTTTCAATTTTCCTTACTTTTGTGAATCCCTTCTCTTGTCTTTCCTAATGGCACTATGGGTGTACTTCCCCAAATGGACTGCAATGATTCAAGAAAGCAGCTCACAGGCACTGTAAGGGCAATCAGAGGTGGGCGATAAAAATTGGCTTAGCCAGCAATGAACAAATACATTTAAAATTTAATTCCAATTGAGAAATTATTGCTCACCTATTAAGGTGGCATGGATACGGTAAGTGTAAAAGTTCATGTAAATGACAGAACATTGTACAGTCATGTACTACAGTGATAGTATCCCTAGAAGGCAAAAGTGAGGACTGCAGATGCTGGAAACCAGAGTTTAGATCAGAAAAGCACAGCAGGTCAGGCAGCATCCGAGGAGCAGGAAAATCGATGTTTCGGGTAAAAGCCCTTCATCAGTATCCCCAGAAGGTCCAGGTTCAAGTCCCACTCTGCCCAGGACATGTGATATTCCATGTTTGAACTAGTTGATTAAAGTAACTACAGTGATACAATAGGTTATTACAATTTCAGTGTGTATGTAGCTGATTGAGAACTAAACTTTGCAGACAGACTAGAACACCATTCTCAAATGGGCAAAGAATCCAATAAAATACTTACAAAAGACTGTGGTTCAAATTTGCCTCGCTGTACAATGCTTATTACACAGTGGTTGTAAAAAGGCAGCAGAGGAATGAACAGCGGAAGATAAATGATTACAAGTATTAAAATTAAAGTCTGCTGCTCTAATGGTATGTTACAATCTGCACTTACAAGCCTCTATCTCCAGGGCTTTCTGTTCAGGGTGACGTCTGATTATGGATGTTGCAGATTTTCACACTTATTGATTGACAGCATCATAAAAGAGAACCCTCTCCCTCAGGCTCACATCGGGTTTTTTTTCCTGAAAGAGGTTGTATTTTCAAGCTTTGTTAGCAACCATTTTTAAAATGATAGTGTTCAAATTTATGTTCCCACGCCAGTAAATTCTGTTGTGAGGCCTGCAATTAGAAGCCGAATACAAGTCAAGGAGATGGAAACAAGAGCTGTTTGTGTCACAACTTCTTCCTTACATCAAATAAACTTTGAACAAAGTTAAATGCGAAGACATAAATGATAAGCTTTTCATGGCAGAAATATTGACAGGTGAATAATTTAAAACTGCTTCTCAAACTCCTTGAGTCTTTTTATACTTTATTACTAAGCCGTTCAAATACATTTCAAGTGCTTGAAAACTCAGTGGGCAACATGGTGATGAGGCAGCAATGTCAGTGGATGACTAACCCAAAACTCCCAAGCTAATGGTCTATGGGCATGGGTTGAAATCCCACCACAACAGCTAATAGAATTTAATTCCAATGATTAAAGTGTAGAATGAAAGTTTGAGTTAGTAAATATCTTTGATTGTTGTGAAAACCGAGCCAGTTTCCTAATGGCCTTTAGGGAGAGAAATCTGTCATCCTTACCCTGAGCTGGCCAATATATGACTTTAATTCCAGAGCAATGCCTATTTGCTGTCCTCTGAAACTGCCTCACAATGCACTCAATTTAAAGACAACAATTAGGGCTGGGAAAAATATATTTTAAAAGTACAATGCAGTAAATGAAGGATTTGCCTTTCTATTGCAAGGGTTGTGACTACAGGATCTCCCAAGGTATAAGGACAGGAGAGGACATGCTACACCCTAGGAAATACTTCTATTGAACAGAAGACGTTTTGCAATGGAGCAAAACAGTGGTAAACCTTCCCACAGCAAGGTTGTTGAGGGACAAATATTATCATGGAAACCAGAAGGTTGCACATTCTCTTCTTTGAGTAATACCATGAGAACTTTTGTACCTACGTCAGAGAGAGGTCAATCTCACACAATTTGACAACAGTCCCCCAATAATATGCTCAAGCAACAGCAGAGTTCATGCTCATGTATCTGATAAGGTACTTCAACTAGGTATGAACGTGCTTCAAGATCAACATCGGTAAACACATAGACAATGAACACAGGCAATTTGTCAAGCTTGCTGTTCCTCATTTTAGCTATTCACTCATCATCCCCATCTGGAAATACATTGCTGTCAAAATCCTGGAAATCTGTCCCTCTGTACGGGGTGGGGGTGGGGGGGTCACTAAATGGATTGCAGCGGTTCACTGCCACCTTCAAGGGCAACTAGGGACGATGATAAAAGCCGGTCCAGTCATCAATGCCCACATCCTGTATATTAATAAATAAAGTAAACAAACGTAGACTCCTGAGGTGGAGGTCAGTCATCTGGTATTGGGAAAGTGGGGATCTTGGATTTGTCGCTCATACCCCTCTCTCAGAATCCCATTGATTGAATATCCACACATCCACTCTCCCAATCGCTCATCCATGGATTGAGTCCTCCTCAATCGAAGCCATCGGGGGGCAGGCTCACCATTGATCTGTCAAGTGCTTGATTGGCACACGATGTGACAAGATTAGAGTGGTGCTGGAAAAGCACAGCAGGTCAGGCAGCATCCGAGGAGCAGGAAAATCAATGTTTCGGGCAAAAGCCTTTCATCAGGAATGAGATGTGACATGATGTGACAAGGCTTCCCAAACAGAAATCCCACAGGGATCACACCAGCTTTTTAATTCAGAACCTAAGGCTCCCTTAACTCCACAAGGGTCTGTGCAAACCTTTCGAGTGTAGCTTTCTCTATACTGCTCCAATAATGCTACTCGACCCTAATCACAGAAGTAATTGTCTTATTGATATTTATGGGAAAGTTGGCTGCACATTTTCCACATTAGAAGGAATTACATTTCAGAAGTACTTCAAAGGATATGAAATGATCTGAGGCATTCCAAACTGGATTGGGAGCAATTATTTGCAGAATAATCTTTGTCAGTGGAAGATATTCAAGGAGCAAATAGCAGAGCAAAAACAAAGAGTAGGAGAAGACCACAGAACTCTGGATGACAAACCACCTGATGAAGGAGCAGCGCTCCAAAAGCTAGTGCTTCCAAATACACCTGTTGGACTATAACCTGGTGTTGTATGATTTTTAACTGAATGACAAAGGGATATTGGCGAGATATAAAACTTTAGGCAGATACTGGGGGCTGAGTTCAGCAGAGACCCTACAGGAATGTAAATAGTACAGGGAGGGAGAACTTAAAAGGAAAATTGGGAAAGCAAAGAGAGTCCATGAGAAAGCATTGCAGGTAGAATAAGGGAACTTAGGAATAGAGCCCAGTAAAAACCACAGGGGTAGTCTGTGTGTGGCCCTGAAAGATTTAGGCACAGTCCTCAATGAATACTTTGCAATAATCGTCACAATGGAAAAGGATAATGCAGGTATGGACAGGGTGGGCAATTATGAAATATTAGAAGAAATTAACATAGAAGAAGTGGAGGTATTCATGGATTTAGCAATCTTAAATCTATAGCCTGGCTGAGACATATCCCAAGTTTGTGTGGGAGGCAAGGAAGGAGACATAAGGGGCTGTGCCAATAAATTTCAGATCAGAACCTCTCCGACCACAGGTGAGGTTCCAGGGGACTGGATGACTGCTAATATTGTTCTATTATGAGAAAAATGGAGCAAGGGAGAGACCAGAAAATGTCAGGCGAGTCAGTCTAAGATTAGTGGTGGGCAAGTTATTAGAAGAAATTCTGAGGGATAGAGTATATCTATACTTGGCAAGTCATGAATTAATCAGATGTAGTCAGCATAGATTTGTTAAGGGAAGGTTGTATTTGACAAATTTAATTAATTTGAGAATGTCGTAGTTGTGGGTATGTTCGCCAAACTGGGGATGATACATAGGATCTAAAATTGGCTCAGAGGCAGGAAGTAGATGATAGAGGGATGTTTCTGTAACCAGAAATCTGTTTTCAGTAGGATTCTGCAGGGCTCAGAGCTGGGGCCCTGGACATTTGTAGTGCACATTAATCATTTAACTTAACTCTAGGTGGTGTCATCAGGACGTTTGCAGCTGACATGAAAATTGATAGGGTGGTAAATCGAAAAGGGGATGAATAGTATAAACTGCAGGAAGGTACCAACTGACTGGTGGGGTGGACACAGAAGTGGCAAATGGAATTCAACTTGGCAAAATGTGAGGTAATGCACTTGGGGAGGGCTAACAATGCACAGTATTACACAATGATTGGTAGACCCTTGGAAAATACTGAAGATCAGAGGGATTTTACCATGTATATCCATAGATCCCTGAAGGTAGCAAGACAGGTAGATAAAGGTCATGAAGAAGCCAATTTGTCTTTATTAGCTGAGGCATAGAATGCAAGAGCAGAGAGGTTATGGTGGAACAGTACAAAATGCTGGTCACGCTACAACTGGAGCACTGCATGGAATTCTGGTCAGGACATTACAGAAGGCTGTCATTACACTATAGACAGTGTAGAGATGATTTACTGTTTAGGCTGGAGAGTCTGAGCTATCAGGAAAGATTGGATGGGCTGCGACCTTTTTCCTTGGAATGGCAAAGAGGACCTGATAGAGACATACAAGCCTACAGCGGGCATTGTTGGGTGGCTAGGAAGACACTATTTTCCATTAGTGATAGAGTCAATAACCAGAAGTAAGAGTAGATTTAAGGTAAGTGCTTAGAAAGCTATGATGCAAGTTGATGAAAAATATTTTCACCCAGATGATGTTCGGAATCTGGAACTCACTGCCTGAAAAGGAGGTCGAGTCAGAAACGTTCACGACATTTAAGCAGTATCTGGTATTGTCATAGCCTCCAAAAACTGGAAAATTGAATTAGTACAGTCTGATCTTCTGTACTGTAAACATCTGTCCTGCAAACATCTTTGAGTTTAGAAAGCTGGGAGATTAAAGCATATGTTTCTTGCTGGGCCTCTTATGTATAAATATAACCTCATTCTCACATCTGTATGGCAACTTGGAATGAGATTACAAATTTTGGGACAAACATTATGCCAAAAGCCAAGGATAAATTGATATGGGACCATGCAAACTCAAAAATATAATTGAGCCTGGCAAACCTGGGAAAGTGAACAGTGGTACAGCGGGTCTGAAACTTAAAATTATTTCATTTCTAAGCCAAATCATCAGAAAATGTGACACCCCACACTAAAACCAGAATACAAACATACACTTACTGTTAAAGGCAGCTCCATATAGTTGTAGAGTTCTGCAAGATTGGCATGGACTTCCAGCCTTGAGGTGATTCCGAGCAGTTTCCCAGCCTTGAGGTGAAATCTGGCATGGTCTGGTGATGACTGGAGGCTAGGTACCAACGTGGACTGGGTTGGAAGGACCATTGTTCCAAACATTTTATTTCTCTATTTCCTCATTTATTCCTGTGATCTGTAGTGTTGAACATTTTAATTTCTTATTTAAAATTTTTTTTGTCTCCCAAGAACTTTTTAAAATTTCAAAATTACTTTATTCATTAAAAAAAATTTCTATATTATATATATCTCCCTATTGTCACAAACACAGTTTGGTTCTGGACAATAGCATACCAAGAAAACAAACTAACATTGGAGGTTGACTCTGTTCAAAACAAATCAAAAGCATCCCTTACCTGAACCATTTATACTAAGAACTTCTACTGAAATATCTGTACCTAGGTATGTCATACCTAATATAGTGCTGTAAGTGGCAACTTGTAAACCTTTCACTGGACTCATTTGAGTACATGTGACAATAAAGCTAATTCATTCATTTAATAGATATAAATGCAGTAATGTTAAAATCTACCCCAAATATTTAAATAATGAAAACTGCTCAATACACCAAAATATATATTAGCTCTGCATCTGGGCTTTTTTTAGCTTTAAAATAATCAGCTTTAATTGGGATGCTTCCCACACCCAATGATATATGTTCCTGTGAGTGCAATCTTGTATTAGAATTGAAGTCACTCAATTTCAAGGTTCTTAGGTCACACTACTGTCGGAATATTTATTATGATATGACATGAAAATATTGGGCAAAGGTATACCAATCATTTACTTCCCAATGACCCGCCAATGCCTTTTCCTGATGCTAGGACATGTCATAGCTGAGTTGAATGCAATTAAAAATCTCTTAAAAGGGGCATATTCCTGAGATTGTATGCTGTCAGCAACTATTCTGTAATTAGGTACGGGGGAGATGATAGTCTGGTGACAATCCACAGACCTCGATAATATCCTGGAGATCCAGGTTTGAATCTCAGCAAGGTGAGATTTGAATTTAACAAAAGAAAGGAGTCACAGGTGGATAGGATAGTGAAGATGATGTTTGGTATGCTTTCCTTTATTGGTCAGAGTATTGAGTACAGGAG
>NC_057737.1:16467657-16470516 GCF_004010195.1 Chiloscyllium plagiosum | reverse complement strand
GGATAAATAGACAAAGTCTTTGCCCTGGGGTCGGGGAGTCCAGAACTAGAGGGCATAGGTTTAGGGTGAGAGGGGAAAGATGTAAAAGAGACCTAAGGGGCAACTTTTTCATGCAGAGGGTGGTACGTGTATGGAATGAGCTGACAGAGGATGTGGTGGAGGCTGGTACAAATGCAATATTTAAGAGGCAGTTTAAATGCAATATTTAAGAGGAGGTTTTGGAAGGATTTGGGCCAGGTGGTGGCAGGTGGGACTAGATTGGGTTGGGATATCTGGTTGGCATGGACAGGTTGGACCGAAGGGTCTGTTTTCCTTCCTGCACATGTCTATGACTCTATGACTCTAAAAGCTTATTTCTTCAGTCCAGGAATTAGTGTCATTTTACTTCATTGTGCCAATGATTCATCACTGAACACCTTAATAAACCCTTATGTTGCCACTGCTGCTCCCACATCATCACACCCTAACCCCTTGACCCAGCCTGTGTAAAAGTGACTAGAGGCATAAAAATGCAAGGAAGCACACACACGGCAAACAGTAAAAGGAAACTGTCACATATTCTGCATTGCCCTGGCCTCTGGAGTCCTTCAGAAATCCAGCCCATTTCATTGTGTTGCAAGAATCCAGGATATTGGCTTAATCTCATGTGCAATAAATCACATTGTTTAAAAAATGCGACCACAAATGCCATGTGGGTAAATGTCATAGTCACTCTGTAAACACATAGCCCCACAAACAGCAATAAACAGCCGACCCATTAGTTAGCTATTAGCGTTCTTGGCTGAGGGTGAAATGTTGGCTCAGACAGTGCGGAACTCCCAGTTCTTCTGAAAATTGCTCCTCAACTAATATTCAATTGAACTAACAGTTTATTTTCTAAATTCATTCACAGAATGTGAGCTTCTCTGGCAAGGTCAGACTTTATTGTCCATCCCTAATTACACTTGTCCTTCATGTTTATATATTACATGAAGGACAGTCTCACGTTACGTCAGGCACTGTTGATAACCGTAGCCATGTTCCAGGATGAAATGACTATTGTCACAATTGTCTGCTTCATTTTACTGAGTGCACGGGTGGCTTTAAAATTAGGCTTTATATTTTTGGAGGTGAACAGATCTTTAGGCATCTTGGAAAAGCTCTTATGTTTACCAAGAAACAGTATAGCAATAAAATTGAAAATAGTTCCATGTCATTTTCAGTTATTAAAAATGAAATTAATCAAAGACGGTGGACTGCAGGTCACACTGTTTCAAAATGTTTATTTTCTTTTACTTTAGTAACACTATGCCTGGTAACTACTCTTGAATATATCGAGGATATGCAGCAAAAGCTGTTTGAAGACACTGCCTGATTGCACTGGTTTCTGGAAAGCTTTGTGTTCATCGATCTGAAATGAGCCTGAGCAGAAACACAAATAAACAACAGCAATTTTGACGGCAAGAACAATTTGTGCCCAATGTGTTGACTATCCAAAGTGGAAATACCACCCAATGGTCTATGGATAGTCGCTTCAACACTAAATGCAGTGCTATAGTTTGCTAAATACAATATTTATCTTGCATTCTATTTCATATCAATAACAGTGGGCTGGGTGCAATCTGTTATCACCTTCACTCTTTCATAAACATAAGTTGTTGGGTGACTCAACTTTTTCACAATAATATACCCAGAGCAGGATTATACAAACTGAATCACTACTGACCGAAGAGGCTCACAAATAGATAGATTCACATTCCAATTAAACATCTTGTGCTTCTTCTTTAGCATTTTGTCATTTGCTTCCAATGTCACACACTCAATATATAGGAATGTAAAGACTGTACCCTGATTATACAAGTGGCAGGAACATGATTACAGAGCATGATATCTCTCTGTTAAATTTTCATATCAAATGTTGTGAATTATGAAGGCTTGCCTCTTGAGTGTAATGAAAAAGATATCGTTGTCCTCAGCATTTTTAAAATAACTTTTGCAATTTTGCTGGAATATAAAGAAGGGCTAAAAAAGTAATTAGAAAGATATGTTGGCTCCATTGTGATTAGGAGCCAACCCCTTACATAATGTGGATCTAGCAGTTATACTGTTCTCCTTGAAAAACCCATTTCAGTTCTGAAAACAAAGTTATAGAATGGACTAGAGAGGACTGAGTGACAGTGGGAAGGTAAGTAGAACAACATTGCATTCACATAACATGGTTAACATATTAAAATATCCCCAAAAACTTTGCAGGATTGTAATCAAACTAAGATTGACATCAAGTCACAGAAGGAGATATTCACACAGATGTGTAGAAACAATGTGCCAAAGAGGTACATTTTAAGGAGCACTTTAAAATAAATTATAGGGAAGACATTCCAGAGTTTATGGCTGAGGTGATTAAAATAGGGATGTGCTTGAGGCCAGAAATGGAAGTGTGCAGAGGTTTTACGGGGTTGCCGGACTCAAGGAGCTCACAAAGACAGGTGAGGCCATAGAGACTTACAGAAACAAAGATGGGAAGTTTACAACTGGATTATGGCTGGACTGGCAGACAATAGTTAGTTGAGAAAAGGAGGAAACAGTGAACAGGATAAGTATATGGACAGCAGTGCTGCAAGGTTTGTGAAGGTTTGTAGCTCAGGTTGAGGTTTAGGGTGTAGGTTTGCTCAGTGAGCTGTAGGTTTGATATCCAGATGTTTCATTACCTGGCTAGGTAACATCATCAGTGGTGACCTCCAAGTGAAGCGAAGCCGTTGTCTCCTGCTTTCTAGTTATATGTTTGTCCTGGATGGGGTTCCTGGGGTTTGTGGTGATGTCATTTCCAGTTCATTTTCTGAGGGGTTGATAGATGGTATCTAGATCTATGTGTTTGTTTAT
>NC_057737.1:16466505-16467542 GCF_004010195.1 Chiloscyllium plagiosum | reverse complement strand
GGGTCTTAGTAGTCTGGCTGTCATTTCTGAGACTTCTTTGATGTATGGTAAGGGGATTAGGGTTTCTGGCTGTGTTTGGTCTGCTTGTCGTGGTTTGTTCTTGAGGAATCTGCGGACTGTATTTTTTGAGTATCTGTTCTTCTTGAATACGTTGTATAGGTGGTTCTGTGTGTTCGTATGTGCTGCAGTGTATAGAAGTTCATCTGTGCTGCAGTGTGTGGTGGCTCATTGGAATAGTGTTCTGACACAGCTTTGTTTGTGTGTGTTGGGATGGTTGCTGGTGTAGTTAAGTATTTGGTCTTAGTATTTGGTCTAGAGCAGTGCTCTGGATCAGCTCCAGTTTACTGAGGATAGAAGCTGGTAAATCAGAGGGAGAGCTTTGGAATAGTCCAGTGTAGAGGTAATAATGGTATCGATCAGAGTTCTAGCAGCAGATAGGCTGAGACAGAGGGCAAATTTGGACAAAATTATGCTATGGAACATGCATAAACAGTTACAATTGTCTCTTTAGCAACACCAATGTATTTAGCTGCTGTAAATTCAATGGGTTTTCTGACACTCATTGAACAGGCCCTTATTTGGAAGAGAGCGTGCACCAGGAATTTCATTCCATGGAGGGGAAGCAATAATTGTTACACTGTCAGGTGCCAAATTGGTCTCTGAGCAGAGCAGTCACTCAATGCAGTTTTCATCAGGGGTCCCTGTTTAACTGGTTTAGTGATGGGCTCACCATCAGACTGAGGTTTATCCAAGGAACAGCAGGCTCCAGTACAGGGTAAATAATGGAGACAGTGCTTCAACAGAGTCCTCCACTCTTCCAGCTTTTAAGTCTTAGATTAAAGAAATGGATTTTGCAGCCAGGCCACCGCTGTGCTGGTTGGATGGGAGACAGCATCTACAGAGCAAACAGGGAGAACCTCGAGAAGAGCGACCACCCAGACTCATAATCTGCATCCAGTGGTTAGCACTGCTGCCTCACAGCGCCTGAGACCCGGGTTCAATTCCCGCCTCAGGCGACTGACTGTGTGGAGTTTGCA
>NC_057737.1:16463843-16465262 GCF_004010195.1 Chiloscyllium plagiosum | reverse complement strand
ACTTCACCCCTGACCCTAATCTGCACCCCATCCCTCCATTCCCCCCACCCCAAGGAACCTACTCATCCGGCATACTTCGAAACGGAGGTTCAGTAAGACTGGAACATTATTTTGAATGTAAGAGCTAGGAGCAGGATTAGGCAATCCGGTCCCTCAAGCTTGCTTCCCCATTTAACACGATCATGGCTGATCCTGTCCTCTGTCATGGAGCCTCAACTGCACTTTCCTGCCCACTCCCTATAACCCGTAAACTCATTACAAATTAAAAACCTCTCCATCTCCTCCTTAAATTTACTCAATGTCCAGACATGCTCTGGGGTAGTGAATTCCACAGATCCTTTGAGAGAAGTAACTCCTCCTCATCCCTGTTTTAAATCTGCTACCCCAATCTTAAACTACGACTTCTCATTCTGGATTGCCCCACATGCATCTAAATTGTAAAGCTCTATTAACATCTCGTATTCCTCAATTAGACCTCCTCTCATTCTTCCAAATTCTAGACAGTACAAGCCTAAAAGTAGCAATTTCCAAGTCACATTGTATTCTTACAGGATTTTTCCTCTGGGCCTCCTCTTTTTGAATGTTTTGAGATCTCTGCCCTGGCACCCCAACCTACCAGCACCAGTGCTTTCTGAACAGCACTGCATCATCTCTTGATCATGATTGGTCATCTCTCACTTGCGTGCAAGAAGCGGAATTTCACATAGACAGTGAAGAGATGTGATGCTTTTCCCTCAGCGCAGGGATGGGAGTGTTCATTCTTAACAGGAACTAAGGTTAAGGATTTTTTAAACACAGAATCTTTGGGAGTCAGAAGGATGCCTGTTTGAGTCCCGAACGCTCTCGGTCAGATCCACCGGCGTCAAGCCAGTGTTCTTCTCTGACCACTGCCTCCTGCTGGCCGACTGTCACCTACAGGACGAGCAGCGGGCTGGTAAGGGAACGTGGAAGCTGAACACAAAGCTGTTGACCCCGGGAAACATTGAGGACCTCAAGAGGGACTACGCAGGTTGGAGAACCGTGAAGCCCCTCTTTGAGTCCCCAGCGGACTGGTGGGAAATAGTAAAAGGGAACATCAAGAGGTTCTTCATCCTCAAAGTTGTTCAGGAGGCGAGAGAGAGGAAGGGAAAACTGTCCCAGCTCCAGAAAAGTATGCAGAACCTGCTCCTGCTGCAGACAATGGGGGTGGATGTCACGGAGGACCTCAAGGAGGTGAAGGGCCAGCAAGCCTCGCTCTTTGCTTGGGAGGCCTCCAAGATAATCTACCGGTCCAGGGTCCGCTCGGTGGAGCAGGACGAGACGTGCTCACGCTTCTTCTTCCAGAAGGTGCACAAAGAGAGCTCCGTGCTCAGCAGCCTGAAGGAAGAAGATGGCTCGATAACGTCATCTCAGGCTGACGTCATGAGGATCAGCAAATCC
>NC_057737.1:16462024-16463307 GCF_004010195.1 Chiloscyllium plagiosum | reverse complement strand
TGCTCGGATCCGCTGTCCGTGCGCAGACTCATGTGCATTTGTGACCAGTTCGAACGGGCCTCGGGGGCCAAGGTAAACCGAGGCAAGAGCGAGGCCATGCTCTTCGGGAACTGGGCCGACCAATCCTCGATCCCCTTCACCGTCAGGACCGACCACCTGAAGGTGCTGGGTATTTGGTTCGGAGGGGCTGGGGCGTGTGCCAAGTCTTGGGAGGAGCGTATCAGTAAAGTGAGGCAGAAACTGGGCAGATGGAAGCTACGGTCGCTCTCCATCGTGGGAAAAAACCTGGTCATCAGGTGTCAGGCACTGTCGTTACTATTATACGTGGCACAGGTCTGGCCTATTCCCAGAACCTGTGCCGCTGCAGTCACCCAGGCCATCTTCCAGTTCATATGGAGGTCAAAGATGGACCGGGTCCGAAGGGACTCGCTGTACAAAGATCTGGGCAACGGGGGGAAAAATATACCCAATGCCACCCTCACCCTGATGGCCACCTTTGTGTGTGGCTGCATCAAGCTGTGCGTGGATCCACGGTATGCAAACACCAAGTGTCACTACGTACTGAGGTTCTACCTGTCCCCGGTGTTGCGAAGGATGGGCCTGGCCTCGCTGCCGCAGAACGCTCCGAGTAGTTGGACCGTTCCGTATCACCTGTCCTGCGTGGAGAAGTTTATGAAGAAAAAACACCTTTGACACAAGTCCATCAGGAAGTGGTCAGCACGTCGTGTCCTTGAGACCCTTCTGGAAAAGGAGAGGGCGGATCCTATCGAGCGGTTCCCTGAGCAGACTGTCAAAGCCATTTGGCAGAATGCCTCAGCGCCAGAACTTTCCAACAAGCAGCAAGACACGGCTTGGCTGGTGGTGAGAAGGGCTCTGCCTGTGAGATCCTTTATGCACACCCGGACTCTCAGCCGCCCTCGAAGCGGTTGCGGGGGGGAACGAGACTGTCACACACCTCCTTCTGGAATGTGGTAAAAACAATGACTGCAGATGCTGGAAACCAGATTCTGGATTAGTGGTTTTGGAAGAGCACAGCAGTTCAGGCAGCATCCAACGAGCAGCGAAATCGACGTTTCGGGCAAACCAAAGGCAGTGAGTCTGGAGCGAGGAGAGATAAGCTAGGGGAGGGTGGGGGTGGGGAGAGAGTAGCATAGGGTAGTTGCAGTGGGAGAGGGACTCCCTGAGATTCTTGTAGAGAGAGGAGGAAAACGTCTTCAAGGCAGGCATCCTTGCAAGAGGATTCGCAGTAGGGTTAAAATCAACAAGGTAAAAACAATGACTGC
>NC_057737.1:16447396-16458559 GCF_004010195.1 Chiloscyllium plagiosum | reverse complement strand
ACACACCTCCTTCTGGAATGTGCCTACGCAGAAGAAGTCTGGAGAGGAATGCAGTGGTGTTTGTCGAGGTTCGTCCCGAGCAGCGCCGTGACGCGGGACTCCGTGCTCTACGGCCTGTTCCCCGGGACGCACACCGAGACAAACATCAACTGTGCCTGGAGGATCATCAACTCGGTGAAGGACGCTCTCTGGGTGGTCCGAAACCTGCTGATCTTCCAGCTGAAGGAGTTGACCCTGACTGAGTGCTGCAGACTGGCACATTCCAAGGTCCAGGACTACGTGTTGAGGGACGCGCTGAAGCTTGGGGCAGCTGCCGCCAAGGCGCAGTGGGGAAAGACCACCGTGTAACATCTGCCTGCCTAAGAAGAACAGGGGGCCCACGCAGTCATTTGGGCTCTGCTGATGCCTCAGCTAAAAATGTAATTGTATAGACCTATAAATAGGAATGATTACTCTGTTTTCGGTATGCTTATGTATGGCATTTCCAGTTGTACAGATCATCAAAGTATTTTATGAATAAAGTATATTTTTGAAATTAAAAAAAAAATCTTTGGGAGTCAGAAGGATGCCATTCAGCTGATTATGCCATTACCAGCTCTTTGAATGAGCTTAATAAAAGCAAATTACTGCGGATGCTGGAATCTGAAGCCAAACGAGAACATACTGGAAAATCTCAGCAGGTCTGACAGCATCTGTAAGGAGAGAAAAGAGCTGACGTTTCGAGTCTAATTGACCCTTTGTCAAAGCTTTGACAATGGGTCAGTTAGACTTGAAACGTCAACTCTTTTCTCTCCTTACAGATGCTGCCAGACCTGCTGAGATTTTCCAGCTTCGAATGAGCTTCATTACTTAGTTTCAATCTCCTGCTTCCTCCTCATACCCTAGTACGGTATTTCTATCTGAAGAATTATCCAGTCTCCTCTTGAACGCTTCAATTGAACCAAATTTCCAAGCAGTGTGTTCCATACCCCGACTACTCACTAAGTGAAAATGTTTTTAACTCGCATCCCTCTTGTTTCTTTTGTACATCAGGGGAAGCGATGGCCTAGAGGTGTTATCACTGAAGTGTTAATCCAGAAAAACTGCTCATGCTCCGGGGGCCTCAGTTCAAATCCTGCAAAAGCAGATGGTAGAATTTGAGTTCCATAATGAATCTGGAATTAAGGGCTGAAGGATGACCATGAATCCATTGTTGATTGTTTAGGAGAAAAGAAACCCCACCTGATTCACTAATGTCCTTTAGGGAAGGAAATTGCCATCCTTACTTGGAATGGCCCGCATGTGACTCCAGACCCACAGCAATATGGTTGATTCTTAACTGCCCTCTGGGCAATTAGGGATGGGCAATAAATGCTGGCCAGAGATGCCTTCATTCCATGTGTGAATAGAAACATCTTTGCCCTCTCTTGTTCCTTTTACAAGTGGGAACAGCTACTGCCTATGTTCTCTATCATGATTTCGAAAACTACCAATCTCCTCTTAGCTTTCTTCTCTCCAAGGAGACCTTCTTCAACTTATCCTCATAGCTGAAATTTCTCATTCCTAGAACTATTCTCTTCAATTCCTTTTGCAATCTCTCCGATGAATTCACATCTTTCCTATAATGTGACACCCACAACTGTACACAATACTCCAGCTGACTCTGACATGTGTCAGATACAACTTATGCAGATTCAACACATCTCCTTGCTTTTGTATTCCAAGCCTCTTTTAATAAAGCTGAGAACACTGTATATTTTAACAATTGCTCTCTACACTTTTCCTGCCATCTTCAATGATCTGTACACATTTACACCCAGGACACTCTACTCCTGCAACCACTTTATAATTGTAGCCCTTCAAAATAACTGCTCAGAGGTCGGTTTGCTGTCACCAAGTCACCCTTTATTTGCGTGTGCACAGTACACTGGTTGTGGCCAGTCCACTTGGAGTCAGTCCTGGAATCCTTTGCTTATATCTGTCAGCCCAGATTAAAACATTAGATTTAAAAAAAAACACAATTAAGGATCTTATGGTCAAATAAGATCCACCTGGTTCCAATCACTACACCCTTATTTTGTATTGCCTTTCAATGTTCTTCCTACCAAAGTGCATTACCTCTTTGCATTGAGAACCATCTACCTTGGTCCAACGAAGATTAATAGTGAGTTTTGAGAAGACTTGTAGCTCAGCCTGAGGTTCTGGATGTAGGTTTGCTCGCTGAGCTGCAAGGTTCATTTTCAAATGTTTCGTCACCATACTAGGTAACGTCTTGAGTGAGCCTCCAGATGAAGCTTTACAAAACATCTGAAAACGAACCCTCCAGCTCTGCAAGCAAACCTACATCCAGATGATTAATAGTGATGAAATTAGGGAAGTACCTGAGGGCTTGGAAGAAGACTTTAATACTTATTCATATTTTGAATGCTATTTGTCATAGAAAATTAGTAGTATCCACAAAATGTAGGATAACATCTTCTACCCTCATGCCAGCCAACATGTAGTAATATAAATGTGCCTCCCACCCTCTCTCTTCCCTCCACCCCCTAACTCCTGGTATATTCAGAGTCAGTGGTAGGGAAATATATTGGAGGAGGGTGGGGGGCATTGCCCTATTTACCTAGCGGTAAGATATACCACAACATTGTCCTACCTTCCAGGGGAGCACAGTATGAGGTAAACATGACTGCCATCCTTAGCTGGTAGTGCTTGTCAACAGGGTTTGAAAGTAGAGCACTGGATTTGCTGGTAATCTGAAATGAAAACAGAAAGGTTGAAAACACTCTACTGGTCAAGTAATATTTGGGCAGAAAAAGAAACAGAGTTTATATTTCAGCTCTGTGATCTTTTGCAACAGCTGGGAGGGGTAGCTGAAACTGGAAGGAAGCAAAGTCGGTAACATGAATTCGAAAAGTGACAAGTCAGATTAGAAGGCAGGTAAATGAAGATCATATTCAACTCGGCTTCAAATGTGCAATAATAGTAAAAAATACAAAGTTAAGTGTTCTCTATTTGGATGCATACAGCATTCGCAACAAGGTCAATGACTTAAAGGCACAAACACAGGTAAATGGATACAAATTAATTGTTAAGTGTATCATTCTCATATTGACAGGCTGTGAATAGTGAGAGAGCCAAAGATCAGTTCTTGGATCCCAGCTGTTCATGACATATTTCAATGATTTGAATGTGGAGACTAAATGCAATATTTCTAATTTTGTGGATGATACCGACTTAAGTGGGAGTGTGTGTTGTGAGGAAATGGCTTCAAGAGGGTTGGCATGGACGAGTTGGAGGGAAGGGTGTGGCTCTGTGCTGTATATCTCAATGATTCGATGACTCTATGAATGGACACAGTAAGTGGGTATGGTCATGGCAGATAGAATATAATGTAGTAGAATATGAGGTTATTCACTTTGTTGGGAGGAACTGATGTACAGAGTGTTTCTTGTCAATAACTCACTAACAGCTAACATGCAGGTGCTGCAAGCTATTAGGAAGGCGAATGGTCTGTTAACCCATTATCGTAAGAGGGTTTAAGTGCAGGAATAGAGAAGGCTTGCTTCAATTATGTAGTATATTGGTTAGACTACACCTGGTTACTGTGTTACAATTTTGATCTCTCACCTTAAGACTGATATTATTACGCTAAAAGGAGGTTCACTTTACTTGGATGGTATCACTGTCCTGTGAAGGGAGGTTAGTAAAACTGGGCCTGTATTCTCTAGCGTACTGAAGAATGTAACGTGATTGCATTATATCCTACAAAATACATGAAGGAGATAAACAGGGTAATTTCTAGTAATTATTTTCCTTGGTTGGAGAGTCTAGCCCCAAGAGGATACAATTTTAAAATAAGGTGGAAGATAGTCAGGACTGAAATGAGGAGAGGTTTTCTTTTACGCATAGAAATAGGACTGTGAACACTCAGTCATAGTCACAGAGTCATACAGCTGTATGAAAACAGACCCTTCAGTCCAACTTGTCCATGTTGACCAGGTATCTAAAATTAATCTAGTCCCATTTGCCAGCATTTGGCCCATATCCCTCTAAACCCTTCCTATTCATATTCCCATCCAGATGCCTTTTAAATGTTGTAATTACACCAACTTCTGCCATCTCTTCTGGCAGCTCAATCCATACAGCACCACCCTCTGAGTGAAAAAGTTGCCTGCTTGCTCCTTTTTAAATCCTGTCCCTCCCATCTTAAACCTATGCCCTGTAGTTTTGGACTCCCCTACCCTGGGGAAAAGACCTTTTATATTTACCCTATCCATGCCCCTCGTGATTTTATAAACCTCTATAATGTCCCCCATCAATCTCTGACACTCATGTGAAACAAAAAGCATTGAAGTGGATGATCAGTCACAATTGTTGTGAATAGTAAAACAGGCTTAATATGCCAACTCCTGCAACAATGTTCATGACCCACTGGCAATTTGCAGGCAGATTGTCAATCATTCTGACCATCTAAATTAATTGATCAGAAAACATCACATGGCAGCATGTATTTACCAGATACATGCCCTGGGAGTAGAAAATCCCCCTCAACCCCTTTGATCTAAGGGATCACAAATACACTCACACTGAGAAGAACCTTTTTGCCAGTGTCATAAATGAGCAACTTTCTCTCTAGTGTACTTCAAACCAGCTTGACAAGGAATGTCAATGAGCATGGTTATGAGGCTGATTGCACACATAGCATTGTGGACAAAATCAATTCTTTTCTCATTTGACACAGCGTGATGCTCTATTCTGTGATGTTTAACAGAATTGCAGGCTGTTTTCGAGGTTAACACTACTGTAGAAGTAGAAGAGATGGCAACTTCGAATGAACATGCACCAAAAGGTTTCCACACTCCATTGGTGAATTAAAGAATACAGTGTTTGTAGCACTTACATTGTTCATGGATTGATTGCAAAGTATCAATGTGACAACTACTTTATTAAGTTAATTTTTAATGTTGCAAATTGTATTGCATCTCAGAAGCACACATTCTCAAAATACACACTGTCATCTTATTTACATCTCTATTTATGATAAATGATCACAATCATTTTTTTGAGAAAGGAAATTAGGAGCTCAATACCTTTGTGTACTATAAGACAAAGGACATAGGAACGGATGTGGAGCATTCTGTCCATTGAATCTGCCCCACCATTCATTGAGATTATGGCTGATCCAATAATCGTTGACTCCATTTTTCTGTCTTTGCCCCGTAACCCGCATTTCCTTTACTGATTAAAAATCTATCTCAGCATTGAATACATTTAATAACCCAGTCCCCACATGGATAGGGTAATGAATTCCAAAGATTTATTACCCTGATAAAAGAATTTCCTCTTCATCTCATCAATCGACATAATAGCAATTACTCAAAGCCACTATTACAACAAATTGTTAACAGCATACATTAATACTATAGTGTGACGATGTAGCTAAAATTGAAAGAGGATCTCTGATTCAAAGCAATTTGTATTCAATGCAAAATGACATATGTTGGCAGACATTTGTAATAAACACATTCTCATTTTGAATTATGGTAAATTCACGACAAATTGGAATTGACATATTCCTGTAGAAGTACTGAGAGGGACACATTCTTTTACTATCAACGTCTAACCTCCAGCCACATGCCCCACCCACAATACCAGAGAAAAAGCTAACCTCTATATTTCCATTACTCTAGACTCCCTTCATTCCATAGTCACTTAACTGCTTTAATTATAGTGCATGATGCACTATACAATTAAATAAAACAAGTCTACTCAGGAAACAAGATCAGCCATATAGCTGCAGGTCAAGAAACATATAAGAAGTCTTGCGATTATTGTGGTTATTGCTGCCTGGCTTATCGACACTGGTCCAATCTAGATCTGCTGGGCTGATTGCTCCCTGCCCCATCACATTCTATTGTCACGTAATTTGTGTCCCTCATATATTTCAGATTTAACGACAATTGGAAGAATTAGTTTGCTCACTCACAATGTAGAATGTAGATTGTTGAAATAGAAGCAGATCTATTTCAGAGAGTGTGATCAATCTAAAAACACAGGAGTAGCCTGTTAGCAAGTTCCGTCTCCCATAATTTCTGTATATTTTAACACTGCAAAGATATCAGGAAGTCTATTTGAAAATGTATTTCTGATCCATATTTAATGGCCTTACATTAGGTTTCCAATGATAATGAACATCTATGTCCAGATAGTGCTAAGTTTGAAAACCTAATTGATTTAGATAAATATGTTCAGAGATTGACCAAGACTCCTTCAATAACACCTTTCAAACTCATAACCACTACCATTTAGAAGGACAAGGGCAGCAGATACGTGGGGGTGCCACTCACTCAGAAGTTTCCCTCCAAGCCACTGACCATCCTGACTTGGAAATATGTTGCTGGGTCAAAATGTTGGAACTCCCTCACTACCTGCATTGTGGGGCTACACACACCAAATAGGCTGCAATGATTCAAGAAGGCAGCTCACCACTATCTCCTCAAGGCAAAATAGGGATGAACAATAAATATTGGCCCAAACCCACATTCCGTGAATGAATAAGAGAAAGGGAATAAAACACACAACCCTGTGATACCTTCAAGGCAACAGTGCATAGTTCTTATTTCTGCACTGAAAAGCACTTGTCCTTATATTGCACCTTATATTACCTTGGGACATCTCTCAGTGTTTAACAATCACTGAAGTACTTTTGAAGTGTAGTCACTGTTGTATATGTGGAAACTCAGAGCTGTTTGAATGCTGCAATGAGATAAATGACCCGATAATCTGTTTTTAATGGTGCTGGATAATTGAAGGCCAGGACAATTGAAAGAATTCTACTAAATGTCTTCGAATAGTGCCATGGGATTTTTCAAACCATGCTGAGAGGATAATCAGGACCGGAACTAATGTTTAAATTATGGATAGCACCATCAATAGTGTAGCACTTTTAGCAACTGGAATAATACACCGTAGATGACATCTTGGATGGGGTTTGAACTTGCAACCTTGTGACTCAGAGCCAAAAATACTGATATGTATGCACACAGGATATAAAAACAGACAAGTGGAAACAGATAATGAATAGCCTACATAATAAGTCATGTCTGCTAATGGTTTACCAGAGAAATATCTTCTGAGCAAAATGGTATACCTTTAAGATCATTAAACAGAACCAAACACCAAATACAAAAACACTTTCATTGTTCTCATTGCTCCATTTTGGTAAATGTTAACAAGATATCAAGTTAATGATATGCCAGAAATTGTGCTGTTAAAACTAGCCCAGAGATTTCAGTGCATAATTTCAATAAACACTCCAGTGAAGTAACTGAGGGAGTGCCATCTTTCCAATGAGATGTTACATAAGGATGAATTTACCTTCTCAATAAGTACCCTGGGCATTATTCTGTCGTAGAGCAGGGGACTTCTCCTGGTATGCCTCAAGTGCCACCCACAACAGATTACCTGGCCTTTATTAAATTGCTGTTTATTGGACTTGTCGGTGCACATATTGTTTCCAATGATTCCTGTATCACAGCAGTGGCTGCATTTCCAAAGTACTTCATTGATTCACCTGGGTTCGATTTCGCCTTTGGGCGACTGTCCGTGTGGAGTTTGCCCATTCTCCCCATGTCTGCGGGTTTCTGCTGGGTGTTCCAGTTTCCTCCCACAGGCCAAATATAGGTGGATTGGCCATGCTTAAATTGTCCATAGTATCCAGAGATGTGTAGGTTCGCTGCATTAGCCATGGGAAATGCAGAGTTACAGGGATAGAGTAGGGGGATGGGTCTGGGTGGGATGCTGTTCAGAGGGTTGGTGTAGACTTGTTGGGCCAAATGGCCTGTTTCCACACTGTAGGAACTCTATATAAGAAAAAAGTTTGAAATATCCTGAGGTCATAAGAGGCAATATGTTCTTTCTAAAGATATGAAGGTGAGTGAGAAAAACTACCCTTGGGCACAGCTCCACCAGTATCTGATCGAATTGGCATTGCCATTAGAAATTTAGATTGAAAGAAAGAGGACATTAAGAATTTCTCCTCTTGTGTGGAAATGATCTTTTGTTGTGGAGACTGACAACAAACTTGCTCAGCTAGGATAGAGTTTGTCCTCAGGCACATTCTATTAAGGATGCTAGCTAAAAAACACTATAAAGGTCATTTTATGTTGAAACTAAGTCACATTGGGCAGCTGGTAGTTAAACATCACAGAGAACTGATAGCCTCAGTAGTCTTGGAAAAGTTTCATTATCTTTCGCTCAACTTTTATGATTAGCTTAATAATTGATAATAGCTTTCCTTAAGTGATAGTAATCTTTTGAATAAATGGAAAACAGAAGGTAAAAGGATATTACAATTAGGGCTGAAACTTTTCTTTGGTTTTTTTTGTAAATTTCTTTCAGTTTCATGGAATATTTCTTTCATGAGAAGTTTTCTCATGTTATTGTCCCCCACCAGCCTCATTAATTACCTACTACTTCTCTGTAACTCTTGTCTGATGCTCGTCTGATTTTACCACGTGCCATTGCCAGCAGAAGTCACCGCTGCTTAGATATCCCGGAACACACTGTTCATGGTGTCATCGTTAAAAGGCCATTTAAAAGTACCTGGATAAACACTGACAGTCTGCAGCTACCTACATTGTTCTTGACACTTGCCCCACACATGGCTTTGCAGCCAATCACCTGGAAGTCTTTGTAAGTAGGGTGGTGCACTAGAGGGCCATCCTGTTTCCCCAGCATCACGAGACGAGGCCACAACACCAGACCCTGCCAGCCTGGTCTAAGATTGCCAGCAGGGCAGCACCAACAATGCTTGAGACGTTTGACACCATCCAGGATGAAGCAACACACTTGATTGGCACCTCTTCCACAAGCATTCACTTCTTCAACCACCAACACTCAGTAGCAGCAGTGTGTACCATCTACATAAAGCACTGCAGAAATTCACCATGGAAGCACCTTCCAAGCACCACCATCTAGAAGGACAACAGTGCAGCAAAATGGGAGAATTACCACCAATAAGTTCCTCACCAAGCCATGCACTGTCTTGATTTGGAAGTAAATCAAAGTTTCTTCAGCATCAGTGGATACTAATCCTAGATTTTCCTTCCCAAAAACATAATAGGCCCACCCACACTGTTGTTGGTGCTGCACCAATTCAGGCAAGTGGGCTATATTCCATTGGTCTCCTCACTTGTGCCTTGCAACTAATGGGCAGGTTTTAGGGAGCCAAGAGATGAGTTCCTCCTTGCAGAATTCCTAGCCTCTCACCTGCTGTTGTACCCACAGTATTGATATTGGCAATCCAGTTCAGTTTCTGATCAATGGTAACCTCCAGGATGTTACTAGTTTGCAGTACATTAAATTTATTTAACCATTAACGTTGGTTTCCTTTTTCTGAACTGGATATCTGATCCTTGTAATTAGAGACTGGGTTGATTTTCTCCATTGCAATTGCTAAACTTGAACAAATCAGCAAAGCAACTTATTGAATAGGAGTTACAGTTTCCTCAAATATCCATACTTTTTCTTTCTCATGAGGTTTGGGAAAGGCTAACTAGGCTAATGTGTATTGCCAATCCATAATTACCCATGATGAGATGATAGTGTGCCATCTCCTTGAATATCTACAGTCCTTGGTTCTAAAGTAGTCACACAGAACTGTTAAAGAGGGATTTCCAGGAGCTTGACCCAACAATGGTTCATGGAATGACAATATGCTTCCAAGTAAGAATGGGGTATAAGTTGGAGATTACTTATAGCTGGTGGTGTACCCGGACACTTGCTGTCCTTGATCTTTTAAGTCAAGGCTTTGGAAAAAGTGAGTCACAACCCCCCACTGTGGTCACCAACCAAAGGTTTGGAGTCACAAACCTTGATCGAACAACGGTTGCCATAGAAATGCTAACAGCTGTGAGGCCCCTTTAAATATTACAGCCTTTTTTCAATAGAAGTCCTTTTTTACTAGTGGGTGGGACCAACTGTCCAATCCTGTTGACCACATGAGTATTGGGAAGGTGGGCACATTTCACGTAGAAACAGAGTAAATTAAACAGCTTTCCCCTACTGCTGTTACAGGTCTCTCACCTCCTCAATGAAAAGCCTTTGCTGCTCTACAGGCATTGCCCCCTCCTCCCACAGGGAATCCCAGCTCCCAACTTTGCACAGGCATTCCCATTTCCCCTCCTCCCACTGGCATTCCAACCCCTCCTTGCATAGACAGCCCCTCCCCAATGTTTTCAGGCATTCCTGCCCCAACTCTCACAGATCTAGAGCACTATAACTGGGTCATGATGGGAGAAATGGGTGCTAGACACTGCAGGATTGGAAGGTTGATGTCTTGGTGAATTCCTGCAGTACATTCTGTGGATCATACACACTGCTGTCATTGCATGTTGTGTCATGCCCAGTAAAGGTATCATATTCTGAACGGGGGTGTGCATTGTATATGGAGGTAGGTGGGGTGGTAGGTGAGGACCAGTGGGGTTCCTGAAGAAGGGCTCATGCCCAAAACGTCGATTCTCCTGCTCCTTGGATGCTGCCTGACCTGCTGCGCTTTTCCAGCAACACATTTTCAGCTCATTTTCTGAACGGTCAATATAGAGATTCTATTCAATGTGGACTCCTTAAAACTTGACTTTAGAAAGTGCACAATGTGCAGCAAAGACCCAAGGCTAGGTGACCTGTGACTTCTGATGAAAGGTTAAATTACATCTGAACATGCAAAAGAGTAAAAGCCCTCTTGCTTGAAAGTATATTCAAAATGCAAAACCATATGTTCATTTACAATTACTATAGTTTTTTTTTACCAGAACTCAAAATCAGCAGCCTCCTGGGAGACCTGGTTTTAGAGCAGAACATTTAACAATGTGATCTACAGAGAAACCAGTTTGCCACAAGCAGGTAGGAATGACTTCATCGTCCGCTATGTAGGAATGACTTCGCAGTTTGAACCATTTGTGTAGACAATAGAATGTGAGGTGCTGCATTTTGGAGAAGCAGATCAGAGCACGACCTATACACTTAATGGCAAGGTCCTAGGGAGCATTGCTGAGCAAAGAGACCTTGGAGTGCAGGTTCATATTTCCTTGAAAGTGGAGTCGCAGGTAGATAGGATAATGAACGCGGCATTTGTACACTTTCCTTAATTGATCAGAGTATTGAGTACAGGAGTTGGGAGGTCAT
>NC_057737.1:16442986-16446964 GCF_004010195.1 Chiloscyllium plagiosum | reverse complement strand
TAAGGTATTTTCCCTAGGGCGGGGGAGTCCAGAACTAGAGGGCATAGGTTTAGGGTGAGAGGGAAAGATATAAAAGGGACCTAAGGGACAACTTTTTCACGCAGAGGGTGATATGGAATGAGCTGCCAGAGGAGGGATGGTGGAGGCTGGTACAATTACAGCATTTAAAAGGCATCTGAATGGGTATATGAATAGGAAGGGTTTAGAGGGATATGGGCCAAGTGCTGCCAAATGGGACGAAATTAGGTTAGGTCACATGGGCGGGTTGGACTGAAGGGTCTGTTTCCGTGCTATACATCTCCATGATTCTATGACACTAAGTAATACGGAACCGACTGATTGTGTAACCACATGATCAAAATTGGCTTCAGAAATCAAACCTCATTACTCCATGTATGAGCCAGTCACAAATTTGTTCCTTCAGCAAGAAGAATAACCCTACCTGAACAACCAACAGTGGGAGAGAGGGAAAGAAAGGGATTAGCTTGTCTTTGCACAGAAACGTTTCGCCTCAACAAAGATTTGGTCACAACTTTGAGAATCAGAGGATTCCAACTTCCACTCATCTGAAGGACAGCGAGAGAGAACCCATCCAGGCCTGTACTGAAAAGTCTGAAATTTTAACACATAATTTTCTTCAGATGGCCTGAAATTTACCAGACATTGGCAAAGTGTCAGTTTAGGCGAATTTCGTGGATGGTTCCTTTCTGGGAAGCTGAGTGACATTTCTCAACTTATTTTCCGAATTTCATTTCATGACCTATACCCCTGTCGTACTCCATCATTGTATCCTCACTCTTAGAAGTACTTTCCATTTCTGGAATACTCAAGGATCTCTGATGTCAGTACCATGTTTAAAACCCAGCCCTTCACCCAGTCAGATGCTGCCCGCCTGGAGTTATCCTTCACCATATGTGTAGTGGGAAGGCAATGTGTGCCTTAGGTAATAGTAGGGGTGAATTCTAAATTGCAGTACTGAAGTGCAGAACTTTATTGTAAATGAATCAGAGATATGCCATGCTTTTATTTAATTTCAAAAATATACTTTATTCATAAAAATATCTTTAAACACATACATAGTCTCTAAAGTAGTTTGGTTCTGTACAGTAGCTTAAGAAGAAACAAACATTGGAGTTTGATTCTATACATCAAACAGACCAAATGCATAATGATGTAGTGAGGTTGGTATGTGTTGGTTGCCAACATCCTTGGATGGGGATTGCGGGCAATCAGTGTCAATGAAGTGTACCGTAAGATGTTGGTGACTGGTATCCAGGGTGGAGGGCTAGAGGAGCAAGTGGTGAGCTGGATTCACCAGGTATCCACTTTGACTTTCCTGGAGGGAACTGTCTAGTTTCTATCAGGTAGATGGGAGGGTATCAATTAAGTGACATTAGGTAACAATGAGATGTTAGTGCATGCAGGTTCTTGCAGGCAGTTCGTGCACTGCTCATGAGTGACATTCTCATCTTGCTGTTCGAATTCTTGGTTGAAAAATGGGATGTTTTGCTCTTGATGTTCAGAATTTCCTTACTGTTGAGTTCGCCCTATTTTTATAATTTTCTCGCCAATGCTCGTGTCATTCAGGAGCTGGGTAGATTCCAGCCTGCATTTCGTGTGTGTGTGTCTGGGAAGTTGTGAAAATAAACATCGCCTCTTTTTTTGATTTAAACTCACTCAAAGGTCTACTCTGTTTATTAGTGAAAAATACAACACTCCAAAGTTTTCAAGCATTCTCTGCAAAATACATCTTGTTTCAGACTATGAGAGGTAAGGAGAAAGAGCAACTTACCTTTCCATTTCGCATTCTGCCTGTCCATAACTGCTGGTAGTGCAGGGCATGAATGTTTAAAGTGGTGGATTTGGTGCCCTCCAAGCAGGTGGCTTTGCCCCAGATGTGTCATGCTCCCTGGGTGTTGTTGGAGCTGCACTTATCCAGGCAAGAGGAGACTCTTGACTTACACCTTGTAGATGGTTGAAAGGCCTTGGAGAATCAGCAAGTGAGTTCCTTTCCACAGAGTAAAGATAAAGTTGCCATATTCCCAGAGTACTACTCTCATGTTACAGAGAGACAACTGGTGGTGGTTTAACCTGAGGATCACCAAGCCTCAGGCAAGGGGAGAGGTTGAAAAGGCGAGACCTTTATAGTGATCTCAGCCAGTACAAAGTTAAAAATCACACACCACCAGGTTATAGTCCAACAGGTTTAATTGGAAGTACTGGCTTTCAGCAGGATGAAGGAGCAGTGCTCCGAAAGCTAGTGCTTCCAATTAAACCTGTTGGACTATAACCTGATGTTGTGTGATTTTTAACTTTGTACACCCCATTCCAACACCGGAATCTCCAAATCATGTCAGCCAGTACAGAAGTTAAACTGTTGCCTTCTCTCCTAAAACCAGTCAACTTAGCTAACTGACCTCCCACAGAGTAAAGCTGGTTTATAGATAGTAAGTATCTAGAGTACTTTGCATGGTTAAAATTCAAAATTACGTATAAGTAAAAGAAAATAATTAAATTGCAAACAATATAACTTTGTAAGTGCAGAATTAAACTTTTGTGTGACACTGGAAACATCCAGGTTAATGAAAGCTTGATAGACATTTTAAATTCAATTGTAACATTGTGCAAATTTAATTTAATATATTTCCTGTCAAGTGCCTTGGTATATCCTACCATGTTAAAGACACTATGTAAATGAAAGTTGCTATGAAGTCTTTTCTCTACCCTTGGAAATGGTTTAAGCCATTGCAAAATTAATGTTTTTGTACATTAAAGAAACATTGTATTTATTTGAATAATGAAAGAGAAACTTAATTGCTTGAAATCTTGGACAATTGAGTGAGTCCATACGAAGCCAAATGTATGTAATCCTGAATATTGTTGTTCAGTCTCTGTCTCTACATCTTTAAAGGTGTACATTTGTGTAGGACTCGAGATGGTTGCTGCCCGATCTGTTAAGAGTCCTATGGTAAGTGCTTTCAAGGGCACATTGCTGGACTGTGATACTGAACAAAGACTGAGTGTAACAGTATGGAATTGCCACAAACATGTCCTGAAACGTGGTTAGAGGTTCACCTTATCTTCAATAGGAGATATCAGATAACATCCAGCTGAAATTATAATGTTTATAATAAATATGCAGGTGAAATTTTCTTAATAAACTGTTCGTATCTGTTACGTGGAGAAATTGAATCACATGACCTTTATTGGAGAAGTTATCTCGTTTTTATATCTTCTCAGATAATTCCAAAGGAAACAAAATCACTATTTAATATTTGGTTTAATGGTACATGTGATTTCATCAACAACTATTGGTTTTTCATTATTGTCATAAGATTTACTCTAAGTGTTGTTAATCTATAAACTCAGAAACACAATAAATTGATGACAACATTTCAATAAAGTGTGTTTCCTTTTTCCTAATGTAGATCAGCTTTCTAAGATTCAATGATAAATTACTCCAAGTATATCAGCATACTGCAAGTATCAGATAGACATATTGCCTTCCTAATATTTTTTGATATGCTTTCCATGCTAACTTTTCAGTTATATAAATATGGACACCATAAAACTTTTGATGTTTTCCATCATCTTTTCCCCAATATTTTCCATCAATTTTCACCAGTTTCCTCTTTGTCTGGAGCTATATAATCTTCCCTAGGTTAAAGTATGGAATGGGCTCTGGGACCTTTTACCATTGCCTATCTTTTGGGTATGAGATTAGGATAATTTCACTGAAGGTCAGCAGGAGATTGTTTTACTTTGCTATTGTGACATTGTAAAATATGGACCATTGATTGTTGAATTCCATCATCAAATTTAACATCAGGGACTTTCATGGACTGAAAACAGAATTAAAATGGCCGCAAATGGCCAGGTTTTAACACAGACTAAACAACAGCCAAGTTGAATTAACATTTTATCCAAAGGTATTGAAAGCAGCCAGCAACCTCTAGCCTTTGCCTGGGGGGTGTTGTG